>NC_051160.1:125278251-125578251 GCF_013339745.2 Dermacentor silvarum
AGCCGTTACATAAGTGTTTTCCCTTCTAATTCAGTATGAGCATATATTAGTAAATTACTCTATTTCAATAGCTATATTTATCTGTAGTTGCTTGGTAGCTTATAGACATTGGGATTCATTTCGCTGTATTTATTCACCTACTTGTAAACAAACGCCACAACTTTGGCAACCATCATTAGGAGGAATTTTAGATCCGGAGCTCCAGAATAAATGCATGCGAACAAGTAAATCGTCTTTCTCGGCAACCACAGCTCACATGTTAAAGACGTTTGTTGGATTTTAAATTGAAAATCTAGTAACTCTATCAAGAAAATTCGGGAACTTATGCAATAGGTGTCTTATTTTTTATTTCAATATAATAAAAGCTAGAATATCCAGTTTACAACATTGTAACACAACAATGAAAATGTTGCAAAACTCTTTATACTGCACCTTATAATGCAGCACTAGGAGCCGAAATTGCCGCAGTTTGATACATCTAACTTATTTATGACCAGGTCTTTTGCACAACATTACAAAACTATTTAAGAATCTTGCACAAGCTGTAAATTTATCATCAGATCTGTACGTTGAAAATATTCTAGCAGGTGCAGTTTACATAATTTCGGCTACTCTTGTAAAAATTCAGGTTCTAATTAAAACTATGCTTCGTAGAGTTGACAAAAACCCAGAGGCTCTTTCCAAAAATAAGTCAAACCGGCACAGCGCTGTTCTCATCAGATTCGTCTTGCATGAACTTGATTAATAAATTGTAGTCAGCCCTTGTTTATGCTTCCTTTTATAAAAACCACATAGATTTCTCAAAAGTCGATGTGAAGGTGAATGTGAAAGGCCATTCAAAGGTTTTCATATAGTTGTTTCCGATATGCGCTATACTTCCTGTTACATACATTTTACGACAATATATACATTCAGTCTGGTTCGGAACTCACCATATGCGGTGCTAAGGAGAGCAAGAAATACGTAGGCCTTCATGGTGGGTACAGTCAGGCACACGACAGTGGCTAGTCAAGTCGCAGGCACTGGCTTTTATACGCTAAAAGACAATAGGTTGAAATAATCGCGCAAGGGGAGATATCTGTGAGAATAAAGGTTCCAAGATAGGAAACCCTTCATAATAAAGTGTGCTGTGCAACCACGGGATAGGGTAACCAATGGAAAGATATTATACGACGTCCTTAATTGAGAATAAGCAAGATATTTCAGGGTTTCTTCACACGAATAGATTTCTCACACGTGTCTAGCATGTCGCTTTGATAACGAAACAGAAGTTACAAAGGCACTTAAGCGTCCTTACGTGCGAATGCGAAAGCATCCTCGGAGGCCCTGCTATTTCGACGTGCATGTCATGTGACATTGTCCCATATTGTTATCACTTGGTCAGGCGACCTTGCAACTTCAGGCGCTTGATCACATGACTCTGTCACATCACATGATGTGACAGTCAGTGATAGTCATGTGCTCGAATTGGGCAAAATCAGTGTTGAGGGTGGGCCACCCAAAATTTGGCAGTGGGCCAAATCAATTGAGCAAGTGGGCCAGGTCGGTTTTATACGTGGGTCAACTTAGTTTCCGAATTGGGTAAAGTAAATTTTGTGGGTGGGCCAAGTAAATTTTGGGAGAATGCCAGGTTGGTTTCGAACGTGGGTGAGCTCAATTTTCCAATTGGGCACAGACAATTTTGGGGGTTGGCCACTCAAATTTTGGGGGTGAGTCAAGTCAATTTTTGGAGTGAGCCAGGTTGGTTTTACTTGTCATTGGAACGTGAGGTGAATAATTCGTCACGTGGGTTTTGGTGCCATCGTATGTTAACGCCGGGTGGACGCCGGATTTTTAACTTCACTGGGCATAGAGGGAGTTTCAGCAAACACTTTCCAAAATTTTTAAAGGTTCCCTGTCGTAGATAGCACTATTCCAGGTTATAAACTGGTGTACTCAAAGAGGCGGTCATTACTTGCAAAAAAATTGAAACGCATAAAAGACTAATTAACAAAAATTTACTAATTAGGTTTTTCAATACCTACTTTATGGCCCATAGTACAATTTACAAATTCTAGCCGTAGAGTTAGTAAGATAAATGCACTGGGTACGAATTCTCAGGATAACACCATTTTCGAGATAATAATGCCCGAACTTTGTGTTCCAGTTAGGTTTGAGCTTCAATGCACAAAGAGACGTTTTGTCATGAAAATAACTGAAATGACAATGCATTTCTGCGCAAAGTTCGGCAATTATAATCTCGAAACTAGTGTCATCTAGAGTATTCGTTCCAAGTGGAACCGCCTCGCAAACTCCACGGCTTCAATTTGTAAATTGCAGTATGGTGGGCCATGAGGTAATTAGTAAATAATAGTAGTTTTTTGTTAATTAGTCGATTATGTTTAGTTTTCACGTAATGTGGGCCTCTTCGAGCGGACCAAACTACAATTGTGCTATCTGGCACAGGCAACCTTTTAAATTTTTTGAAAATAATGGCTGAAACACACTATATAATGCGTTCGCATTTATTACCAAGGCAAGTTTCGTTGTTCGGTGCATTATTTCCATGTGCGAGAACATCGTCGTGCTACGTCAATTGAAGACAGTAGTTTTGTGTAGTTTTGCTTGTGGTATGAGAGGAGGGCATCCGTAACTTGAGCAAGGGTTCGCGAACAGAAATGGTATTTTAGAACAAGACGAATGTACTGCACGTGGTTAACGATGGTGTTCTAAAGTAAACGCTAAAACGCCCTTTTTACCGTGCATTGGGTGCACGTTATGGAACCCTAGATGGTCAAAATAATCACGCGTCCCCTACTACGGCGTGCCTCGAATTGATATTGTGGCTATGGCACGTGAAACTCCAATATTTAATTGAATTGAAAAACGTGCGCACGGGTCCTTGATGCCGGTAATGAGCTCGTATCATTCTTGTTCTTTCTAATGCATTCGTACAACATTTGAAGATCGCCTTGTAGTCCTAAACAGTACAGTTATATCCGTTATCTGTGTAGAATTCTCGAATTGAAGCTTGAACTACGACGTTTTACTTATGTATGAAGCGAGAATAATGATTTCGCTATGAGCCATCACTGTCCTGTACATTACCTTTTGTGACTAATTACCCAGCAAATCTCGCAGCTATTAGAAAATTATGTAGAATTACTACTTCGACAACCTCACGGATTTATATCCCGATTTCCTCCGGCAAATGCAATTTTCGTCAGAACATTGGAGTGTGAAAGCGCGCCAGTGGCAGCGAGCAAATTGACCTTCGCGCTGGCTCTCGCTTCAACACGAACTAAACGTCGAAAGCGCAGCGCATACGTAGCTACCGGCACTCAGCACATGCACTTTGTATCCATCGCAGATCGCTTTGAAGATAAAGCTCCCGCGGTCGCACACTTTCGGCCACATCACAGATCGCTTTCGAGACAGGCACCCGTGCGGTATCTCCGTGAGCAGCAGCAGCAGCAGCAAGAGCAGAACGCACATTCCACACCGTCTACGTCGCCTCCTCCCCGTACCTCGCGCGTAAACAAGGACCGCGCGCGCTTCCAGCCGTCTTGCTCTCTCGCGTGCACTAGATTAAGCTGCCGACTTCCTCGAGATTAAGATGCCCACTCGCCCTCGCACGCTTTGACTCGTACATACAGCATACGACGCGCGGAGACGGTTTTATCACCATTGGGCTTTATACGGAACTTCACGGCGACAACGACGGAGACGGCGAAAATGCGCTTGGAGTTTCCATATAATTTCTAGCACAATAATATGTGGAATGAATCTAACTTCTGAGTCCAATATGATGCCGAGAAACTTGCTTTCTGTGGTTAGAGATACATACTGCGAGAGAGCTCAATAGCAGCGTCTTGTACTATTCCTCTCTTATTTTTGAAAAGAACGCATGTACTTTTCAGTGGGCTAAACATAAAACCGTTTTCATCTGCCCATTTACCTACTCTATTTAAGCCATGTGCTCGACACATCATCCGCAGATAGCAAGGTTGCACGACTTCAACTTATCGGCCCGACGTCGATGATACCGAGGAGAACATTCTGCGCGGAAAAGTTGTGCGTAGAGAGTTCATTTTCACAATAAAGACTCTACAACTAAGGATGCCGTTTTGCGGAACAACAGTTTCTTGGGTGAAATACCTGGACAAAGCTTGGCCAACCACTGCATGGATAGGACAGTTAGACAGGTAGCTTTCGATTATAGTTAACATGTTGCCACGGACACACACCTCAGAACGTTCACGTAGAGTCCCATAACGCTATGTGGTGTCATACACGTTCTCCAAGCCAAGAAATAGTGGCAAAAACAACTGTTTACGCACGAATGGTTCCCTAGTGTTAGCCGCAATGCGAACAAGGGGGCGATTTCTTCATCTACTTTCTCTAAAGCCACATTGGAATTTATTTAGTAATTTTTTAGTTTGCAGAAGATGATTAGACGACGATTTATTATGTTTTCAAATACTTTGCACAAAGAGCTTGTCAGAGCTATCGGCCTGTAACTTCTCGCTAAGGATGAGTCCTTAACTTCTTTAAGAATGGGGATGATAATACTGATAATAAGGAGTTGGAATGTACCCGGCAGCCCACATGACATTGAAGAGAGACAAAAGTGTGTTCATTTTTGCAGTAAATATCAGCATTTGATGATGAGGAGGAGGAGAAAAAGGATTATGATTTATTGACATCTACTTTGAAAGGACGCGATGACACATATTCACCTAGACTGCTTTATCAACTCAGTTTTGGTATATATGCTTATCGTTCTAGCATACATCTCTTTACCATTTTCTCTCTTCCATAAAACTTATAAAACAAGCTTGTATACCTACCGTATTATATAGATAATGTGGTCGCCACCTGGTACGGATTTGCAACAAATGAGAGACGCCTGATGATCAGCTAAATGAAATGGACAATTATATACCTTATTTAGTGCACATTTGCGTTGAAGGAGCTTTCGCTCTGCGTGCTCTTTGAACCGAAGTAAAGTTTCATGTAGTACAATGCGCAAGAGGTATGATGTGTTCCCCCAGAAAGTCATCCAGGTCTTACAGGCTGTCGCCTTGGCTAGTCACTAAATACAGAGGGTCTGTTTGGCGGCCTTTTAAATTATTCACACTGTGTCACTCTTCTCGTTAGTGTAAAAAGTTACACTAAAGATATACTTTTTCAAAATACCTTGTGTTCTTCTGCCCTATTACTTTACTTGTTTGATGTTAATCGGATTTTCAACAATTGGCAGGCTCACAAAGTAGTCCCGAGTATTTGTTTTGATTTCCCCATGCTTTTCCACATTCCTCGTTCCACCATGAGATGCGACGTTTGTTACACTGTCCCTGAGATTTTTCGATGTTTTCCGCAGTAGCGTCGATTATACAGTATGTTAAGTACATTACAGCACCATTTAAAAGAAACAATGCCCTCATGGCTGGATTATCCAAGTTGACGGAACAGTCGCCAGTTACGAGAGTCAAGCTTCCATCGGTAAACGCGTGGAAAGCATTCATTCCGTTTTGTTTAACTCAAAATTATCCAAACGGATTATCAGGAATCAGTACGAATTCCTAATACAACTCCAACGACATGAGTGCATCGAAACTATGCATAGTGGGATTGTTCTGTATGCAACGCCAAAGAATGCTGGCTCTTGTTAATGGGCAGGCATGAAATTCAGAAGTGAAAGTTGTCTACCCGGCAGCTTCTCGCATCGCAACCAGTCTTCCCACAGAGTGCTATGTGGATTTAAATCAACTACGACTATAAACAGTTCGAGACGTTCGTCGATAATATTTTCAAATAATGTTCTGCAAAATTTATAGCTGGGAGGAACGTACAGACAGCTAATGTTAATTAGCTCATTAAACAGCAACGTCCGGATGGCAACTGCCTCAAGGCTCGTTCAGCGATGTAATTGTCGACAGGCTGCACCTTCGTCGACTATCACGGCAACCCCACCCGACAAGGCAACAGCGTCGCCGGTGTATTTGCGGGAAGTGTCATTTGGCCTGACAAAGTTTGTTTGTTGATTTCTGGCGTGTCTTTTGAACGCACAGCACCTATGACTAAAACGAAGGAGGTCTTTAAGCACCTGTCATATTTGTGTGTCCAAAGCTAACAGAGATAATTCCGGGTCCCGTAATGCTGGTTTTATCTTTTTTCGCGGGATCCGTAGAGTGGCGTGAAGGCCTCGTCACTCCTGTACACACGCGCCTTTGGGAGCTTTGTGTGTGTGTCGTGAGGGAGGAGTTCCTTGGAGCCTACCAGCCCGTAGCTTAAGGGTTCTTCTGACAAGGCATCGCAATGCTTAATGCCAGCGACAAAGAATCTGCTGGAATAGCTATGGTGGCTCTATTTGTGAACTGGGCAGATGCCAGAGTTTGTTGCAGCTTTGCCCTCTTACGCGCCGCATCAGCTTGCCCTTCTGCAGCTTTGCGGGCTGTGGCCGAATCTGTGGCAGTTGAAGCAACTGCATGCGTAACGAAATCTACAGTCTGGTTGTCTTTGAGTACCCTCTTTCAAGGGATTGTGGCCGTTAACTCGATGCGAAGGGAGGATCAAATGCTTGGCAAAAATTTCTTTATTGCTACATGTGACCTTTCTTATTGATGCTTGAATTAGGTTCCGCTCTTGCCAGTCTTCTAATGATGGGTCAGTGGGACATTTAGCCTTGGGCACTGACTGGATACTAATGAGCCGTCACCACTAAACAGCTACATTGTCGGGTAATTTCTAAATGAAACTGGGTACGTTTTTCAATTCGAGTAATTTGCAGCTTTAACAGTGGTATTTTTATACGGTAACGGCAACGTTACTCCGTTACACCGACTAAAATCCTGCGGGTGCGCCCACAAGCAAGATGACCGAGGAGGAAAACTTCCCCCTGCCTTGCGGTCAGATAATGTCACTATTAGGCCACGCCCCGTGCTCTGCAATCTGGCGCATCTGACGAGCCATCTGTCGCAGGAAGTTTATAGACATTGTCACCTCCACTCGAGCCCCGAGATTGCTTGGTGGACCGGCACCATCTCGGAGGTAGGGGCTTTGTGTTCGCGCGTCCGTTCCGTCAGCCGCTTGCCGAAGCACGTCCAAATCACTGCTGTCGTGGACGTTAGACAAACAAAACTAGTGCGTGGCTTCGATGCACAACCTTGCGCGAGTAACTGACTGGGTGAGCAGACAATGTTAAGCGGCGTGCTCGTTACTATGTGTTATGTACGCAAACCACTGGTTGCGCTGCACCGCTAGGACTAACCAATATTACCCAAGGCGGCAGTGAATGTGCCATAGCAGCCAATATGTCCTACAATGGCGGCTTGTGGAGGTACGGCAACGCCATCTACATTTCGCAGGGCGAACTTCATGGCGGAAAAAAATTCCCGTTTGAGGCTTTTTGCGCCAATTAGTGTACTGCGCCAGCTTACATCGCTATGACATCGCATACACTGAGCACAACAAATCAAATGAAGCGTAGTAAGTGGGAACATTCGTCACAACGCCGCATCGCAATCTAACCTGAGTACACCCATGTATATTTATAGACCTTATTCTATAAAGGCGCGCATTACACTGATGAGCACTGACAGTTTTCCATGAATTCATAGCAGTAGGTTCACCCAGATTTTGAACGAACTAGCATATCCATGTGTTCTTAGTACCAACACACATCTGTTATTTTTGTGTTAAGATAAAACCAGAATTACATTGAAATAATTCACAAAAACACCACTTTAATCTTCACTAACACAGCACGCGTGCCACCTGTACATTTCCTCTAGTATTGACGACATAGCTAAAACTTAATATGTAGTGAAGAGGCAGTTAGAAAATGAAGTTATTGATCAAATCGTATAATGTTAACACTATACATATATAGCCTTTACTGTTACGCATACGAGCATTTTGACGACATTGCAGTGGTAAATACGGTAATACAATCTCGGAACATCTCAGCATTCATCGCCACGAGAAAACTTCAGAAAGCCTGCGCAGTTTCGTATCCATAATTATTCATGGATGGAAGCAAACAGCATGTCACTTCCCATTTTCCAATTCGAATGAAATTGTCTGTACGCTTTCAAATGTTTCCATTGCAGACGTATTCGATGCATAATTTTAAGCAACTAGTGTTTTGCCTCTAGAGATGTAGTCGCGCTTCAATGGCACGCGCTAATATTCTCCAGTCTGGCCGTGCTACGAGGTGCGTACCGGCTTTCTCTTGCGCCATGTTTACAGAGAAATAGTAGGCACATCTAACTTGCGCATTTCGAAGCGCTATCCATAGCTCAATACGAAGCAAAGTCGGCCACGGCATCTAAGCAAGAGCGGCCAGGAGTGTGCGCGCGCCGGCAAACGTGCGTGTGCTCAGATCTTAACTCCCACGTGGTTCGAGACGCGATGGCTACGATACCCGTAAGCAGGGTGACCAAAGATTATTTCCCACGCTGGCGACCGTGGCAGAGACTGAGCAGTCGATAATCGGCTTCTCCCGAAAGTTCTTAATTATTATCGAAATTTTAAAAGATATTTTCGCATACTTCAGCCTGTTTGTTGAACTTTGTGAATATATATGCACAGATACAGTAAGAAGAACCGATCTGATCGAAACACTCTTGTTGATTGATGTCAGCCATTAGCCAATGCCAGCCGCGTATGGAAATATACTATACTACGAAATAAAGCATTGAGAAAATATTAAGGAGCAGGCTTCTGTTGAAAAAAGAGCGTATGAGAAAACTTGACTTCGCGCTCCGCTTTCGTGCGCGGCACCTGCAACTTCAAAATTTGGCTGCGATGTTCACCGCAGCGTATGCCACCCGCGGAATACGTTTTGTTACCAAGCCTAATGTGATTGATTCAGGACCCCTTAAGGTCGTCAATTACCAACTGTTGTTTTAAAGCGAAGCTTTATATTGTTAGGCGAAACAAAAAAAGCGTCTGTCCGTCGCCTGTCCACAGAGAACTATCATCATCAGCACTGGCTCGAGCGTCGTCGTCTTCTTCCGCAGCTGGCTCGTTGGCTCCACTCGGGTTGCGCTCGTGCTCGTGCTCGGCACTCGCTCGTGCCACTGCTCCCGCGTTCGTCGTCTTCTTCTACAGCTGGCTCCGTTGCTGCTCATCATTCCAGCGTGTAGAATTTCACTCCTGTCGTCATAATGGGCAGGCCGCGTCTAAAGGATGTGATCCATTGCTTAAGGGGGTATGAACCATTCATTGTCTTACGTAACGGACGGATTTAATTTTGAAGCAATTTAATTACGAACAATCGCAAGCGGCAATGGCGGGCGAGTGCTGCTAACCATGCCATCGGCGAAACTCGAGACAGTGACGTCGTTCTGTCTGAGGCAGCCGAACGTGTGTGTAACCTCATAATTGAGAAATTATGAGGTTACACACACCGGGGCCGCACATTTCAGCTTCGCTGGTCAACCATCTTCACGGACTGGAAGGGCCGACAATTTTCTTTACATATTAGAGCTGATATGGTCCATAGGAGCACTTCATTCTCCAGAAAATATATTTCCTTCATGTATAACGAACATTGTTTCTGATATAACCACGAAGCAGGTTATACAATCAGTGGATGTAGATGTAGAGCCTTGGTATTAGTGGCACATACCCACTCTGGGGATTGGCCAAGAACCGGGTAGTTCGATATAACAATGAGAAAGGAGATTTATAAAATAATGCAAACCTAAATTTGAGAATGTATACGCATAAGAGAATGAATAGGTGGAATACATCACATGACTTGAATAAAGAAATAAATGAAGACTAAAAAAAGTAATAAACAGCTAGTCATCAAATTTGTCAAAGTATTTCGGAACCCTAGGCCCTGATTTTATCTAAATCTTTCTGATCTTGCAATGTAATCCAGGTTGGCATCGACAGCCTTCCTGTCGGTGTGCCCAAGGGTAGAGTGGACTTGTTCCATAAAACGAAGTACTTCTTTCTTCTTTTTATGGGGCTATACGTGCCAAAACCAGTTATGATTATAAGGCACGCCGTAGTGTAGGGCTCCGGATTAATTTGGACCACCTGGGGTTCTTTAACGTGCACTACAACGCTAGCACACGGGCGTTTTTGCATTTCGCCTCCATCGAAGTAGCATCGTGAGACACACTGTCTGTGAAGTTAAGCCTCGCGACACGATGCCCAGTCGCGCAGGAGGTTCACTCTGAAAGTTCACGCTTATGGGACTGTTCTCGATAAAATCCACTACGCCGTGCAGGAGAATAACTTGATTATTTGGACATGCTGGGAACAACCCCTAAAATTGCATTTTTTGTATCTTTATGAATGCGAAAGCTAGGCAAGTTTCTGGAATCCATTACCCGAACACAATGCGGCATATCTTGATTTACTGTGATTACTGAGCCATTGACATTGTGTGAACTTTTTTATCTATGCCTTTGTGTCGCGGTTGCACTACAGACTTGGTTATGAGATGCTCTCTTATTATGAGCCCTTTATTGTTACAGATTATACTTGTCACACATTTTTTTTCTCCCTACTGCCCTTTACGGTATAAAAGACGGCGCCTGCGAGTAGTCCAGCTACACTTGTGTGGCAAAATTTCCCACCATGAAGGCCTACGTATTTCTGGTGATCCTTAGCACAGCTTGTGGTGAGTTGTGATCTTATATGGTATGAAATATTCATGCCGTTAGAAGTAATGTGCCTATAAAAGGCATTTATATAAAAAAGTTGTTTATATTTCCTATTGATGTTCATTTAGACGTTCATTGCTATTTCAGCCAACAAAGCAAATCGTTTCCTTGGGGAATGCTCAAGAGGCTAGGATATTGTTTATGAATATGTGAAATAGTGCACAAAAATATCGAATCTATTGAATAACTACAGATACGTGATAGATAGCTTCGTACAATGGAGAAATTGACCAATTTAAGCACATAATGATTGAGAATATTCATTCTGTGCTTTTCTCGCTCGATTTCTAAGTACATACAGTGTTTTGTTTTTTAGTTACAGCCATTGCATTAATTTCAACCACAACACTATGGTGTTGATTTTTACGTGTTTGTCTGTAATGTTTACTTTTCTGAAAAAAAAAACTGGCCCTGACAACTGCAATCTGTAGTCTGTAATCTGTACTTTCCTGAGAAAAAACTGCTCTTGACAAATACTACGATTATTTCACCGCAACATGCACGGAGTTTACGAACAAAGCATACTTTCATTGTGAAATCATTTGTCTTCATGAGCTTCACGAAGTTGTGGAACCTGATTGAGACTAACGATGAAGTCGAGAGCTTAGAGTTAATCGAACCAACTCTAGTGGAAAAGCTGCCCATAGTGCCCATGTATTGAAATCGGGAACCGCAAGTGCGCTGCCATGTTGCTACTCTATGCTGGCGCGCAGGCGCAGACGACGAGGTGCCATTCAGATAAGGGGCGCAATCAACGCGATTCCAAGCCTCCGTCAGCATGGTAGCGCCATATAGTTAAGGTGCCTGCAAACGCATCCTTTTAGGCACCTTAAATTTCGCATAAAACTTTTCTAAATAGCCATCGAATGTGTCTGAAAAAATGTACGGAATTAACTTCAAACGTTGTCCGTGCCTACGTTCTACGTGTAAGTGCTTGCTCTTGCTTAATATGCAGACTATTTTTAGTTCTGCAAAAATGAGTCGTAGCAACATGGCGGCGCCTTTGCGCTTCCCGCTTTTTTGGCCCAGCTTTTCCTCTAGAGTTAGTATACTAACTATATGGTCGAGAGTATCCTGCTTCGAGCAGTACTAGGACCAATGATATAGGCGACCTTGCTCTTTAATTATTGCTTATTTGGTCTACAATCACAACAATAATTTAATTAGTGTTCTCAAAGTCATTGCGATCGTAGCCAGCGATTTCTTCACTGTGTTTCAACCAGGTCTGGATCCAATAATTTTTGTGGAATTTTCAGCGCATTTCTCGCATCTTCAAAATTATAATATTTGTATAGCAACTAAACAGATTAAGGATTTTGAATTATTTAGTGATCTTTCAAGTTTACAAAATATGAACTCCATACGAAATCTCGCTGTAGAAGGGTCAAATTTGAGAATGCCAACTATTTCATGTCTATAGCAGGCTTGAAAAGCACCCATCGAGCCACTTGGAAATTATTCCCGGTGAAACACATTGCGCGAAACAATGATAGAAGAGTATGCGCTACATAGAACGACATACTCAAACCGAGCAAGAACACCGATTGGCAAACCTTCCAACTCATTTTACTAAATCATTTTGCGCCCGTTATTCAAACCTGCAGCTGAATTCCAATCAGAAGTGTTTAAAGATGCATGTAACCTAAAATATCATAACATTCATCAATGCTTTTCCTGTTGATGCATTAGGTTATCGTACAAAATTGTGTAGACATCTCCTAAAAGAATTCATGGGTTAACGGTAAATAGCAATCGCATAAAATAAAATTTGCCTCGTGTGTTTGCGCTTTCCTACGAATGACGTCGAATCCCGTTAGTGTGGCTGTGGTACTGTGTACAACGTATAAGCGCCTCGTCGCATTGGAAATCGGTTGCACCAAATCCATGTATTGCGGACTGCCACGTTTACTTAAACGACATGACGAATTGTTATTTAACATGCTATCTGAATACGGAAATTGAGTTATATTTTTAAGCATCTATAAAGCGCACAATTGGTAACCGGAGCCCACGCAATACTCCAGGTATACTTTACCCCCATTTGGGCTCCCGCCACACATGATGGTTCTTGTGAACACATCACCTTGAATATGTAATCGTTATAGAAACGCCCGAATTGATGAATTCATTCACGGGGACTAATTGAAAACTCACCTTTTTTGTGGATTTATCCAGCTTTAAATGTTGAACAGCAATGCGCTGGGAATGCGGACAGAGGGATCTGCAACCTCAGCCTGCCAAGGTGGTGGTTCAACACAAAAACAGGAAAATGTGAGCAGTTTAACTACGGCGGCTGTGGTGGAAACCATAACAGATATGACACGAAGGAAGTTTGCGAGCATACATGTGCAAATGAAAAGGGTGAGTACCCATCAGGTTTAGATTGCAGACTACAGGGAAATGAGGGATCAAGAGCCACATTGGCTGTAACGATATTTGCTTGCTTCTGTATGAATCGTGACTTTTTTTATGCGTGTATAGTGTAGTAGAAGTGCACAGGATATTTGATGTAGGACTTTTGTTAAAGGCCCAAGAATTTTGCTCCAGATAGTATGATTCATTAAATGGAAAATTGCATTAGGTTACGTGAAAAAAATTCAGGCTCGTGTTGATGATATTATGTTTAGTCTATCTACCACAAACTATAGTAAATGTCGTTGAGCCAGCAAAACGTTATTGAGGCATGCGCCCCCTTAAACTCTGTGGATAAATTTCCAGATTTTCTTGCATTAAAGTTAGCATATGAAGTACGCGCATCCACTAACATCGCATGAAGGGAAACTGCACTCAAGTATATTGGAGCGGCACTAGAAAATTAGCAAAATAGCGCGCCATATTGAACGGAGCAAGCAGAACTTCGTGGAAAGACACATAAGTCGAGGAGACCTGATTTGTGTGGCCTCTTGCCACTATTTGTAACCTACTCTCTGTAGCATATTGTGGCACATGTTGCAGGTCTTCCACTCTTCTCGAAACAATATACGAATGTTACATCACTGGTTAAGTTTCTTATATCGAATTTTAAATGTGTGCCTTTCAGATTGCGGGATGCATATCGCTTGTTTTAGTACAGCTACGCTACCGATATTTGTTATTCAAGAACGAAATAGGCACATGTGCATGCACAGTGATGGAGCCAAAACTGCGAAAATTCGCATCTACATTTGTAGAGCAATCGCTGATGGTGTCGTTGCAGTATCTACAGTTATATAAAAATAATGTTCATTTATGCACACTATTGCAAGGCATATTCTCGCGCACATTTCTTAATCGTGTGAACGTATAAAACAACTGACAAATAAATTCACGTATATCGCCTTCTACTACTAAACTAAATAATGTATGTAGGGCGTGGGTTAGGGGGCAGTCTAGTAGATTCTTAAAAAGGTGAAACCAAACAGCACATCATGAAGCAGTAAGATTTTTGCTGGAAGTCTATTTTTAAATGTGGTCGCACGAGAAATTCTGTTTCTTCATTGGTGCAACTGCATTTTTATTATCGTAAGCTGCCAGCAATTGACGAAGTTCTTTCAAAATTCGCAGAGACTATATTGACTTTGTAGAGTACATAAAAACATTAAAAGAAATCTGGCACTTGTGTGAAAATAAACGTTGCTATGTGGAGAATAAATTCTATTATGCAGCTGGTTCTCGATAGCGTGTTGCAAAAACCTGAATGCTACATCATTAAGACTGCTTCAATATATTGAATCTCTGTTTTTACTTGACTGAAGTCATCGCCATGTTGTCGAAGATGATAATATATATATATATATATATATATATATATATATATATATATATATATAAATGCCTAGTCCCAGCTGATCAGACAAGCTAGAGGTGAAGTTTTCTACTTCTACTACTTTAAAAGCACAAAAGTATATACGTGAACAAAAAGAAATCGATATTTTACCATATTTTGATGAGTGTGAAGGCATAACCACTTCGCAAACTGAAGGCGAATCACACCCGATAGAAATGCATAATTGTCCCCAGACCTACCGGGGATATCGTTTTTTCGGCTAGTGCCAAATGAATATTTACGGTTGGTTGAAGATTGAATAATTTAGCACGTAATTTTTCTTTGTCAAAATAATTTTGTCATATTATCCTGTGCGCACAAACATTGCTGCTGGAACCTAATTCTGTGGGGATTTAAGAAAACAAATATGTCCACGAATGCACTTGATAAGGCGGCATGGTGTGAATATCATTCTACGTCGATCTGGTCACATTCTGTTTTTTGGCATTTTCATTTTTGCGGGGTACCAGAGAAATAAAAGTATTACCTCCTCGGTATACTTGGTAATCAATTGGCATCAATACTTCTTGCATGAATGACGCGGTGAAACTAAATAATTTCTACAAACTGACTGCAAGAAAACTTCATGTTACACGGAGTCTAGAAATGAAAAAGTATATTGGGTGTTCGTTACGATATTCTACGTAAGTATACATTATATTTCCGTTTTTAGATTACACTAAAAGTCACGATTCCAACTCCAGTGCTTATACTTGTTAAGGATCCTAATTGATCTCCTTAGATGGTATGCCTCGTGGGCTGACAATCGAGTTATTACCAAATTAGAGGTTTTACGAATGGTGACAGATACTTGCCATAACACCTTTATTACTTTCACGCAGTGACACAGCGTTATCCATTTTTGTACTTTTGCTCACAGTGCGGGTTGAGGAAATGTGTCGCCGTCCGCCGCACCGTGGTCCATGTCTCGCCAATATGCATCGATTCTACTATAACCACCTGACGGAATCCTGCCGCCCTTTTGTCTATGGAGGTTGCCAGAGCAATGGAAACAACTTTCAGTCATACTTCGATTGCATGAAAGTTTGTAAGGGAAGTTTACTCCCGTAGAGTGTGCAGCAGTTTGCGATGATAAAATAAACTCGCAGAGATGTAGTTTGATTTCTTGCAATAAAAATCTATTCCTGAAACGCTTTTATTTCAGATAATTCAAGATGTTATCGTGTAAACATACATGTAGAGCCGTTTTTCACAATATCTTGGGTGAAAAGAAAGTACACTGACACTGAGCAACATGCTAAGGCGTTCATGCTTTGAATAAATTAGATGTACGAAGTAGATAACTTTAAAGGTTGTCTTACTCTTGCCATTTTTTTACTGGTATTAGTTTAACAAGGCCGTGCAGGTGCAATATCTAAGCGCCATACTAGATCCTAGGTTGGTGGTCACATTGCTCACATTACGGTTCAAATTTCAAGCGCATTGTCGTCTTTTACCATGTATTTAACGCTTCCAAGGGGACAAAAGCAGCGTTATTTCATTCGTATAGATGAGGATCACGTTTATATTCTAAAACGACGTATTCTGCCGCTTTTATCACTATTGTCCCCGTATTTTCCCCTATTTCCTTCTCCTTGTTGGTCGACACAAAGAAAAAAAGAAGAGGTTGTTTTTGGGCTGACGCTGAGCTACGAGTGTAATTTTAGTAAGCTATTGATTATGATAAGTCAAGTCGAAAAGCCTAAAAACATTTTTATGCGAGAAAAAAAGTGGGTTGCACATGTCCCACCATTCTCCGAGGCCATTTTCATCAAAGAGGACATCTCATGGCCTCGTTATCCGCTTCTACCTTCTCATGGCTGACAGTAAAAAGAACAGAACGAGCCTGCACGCGCATATTTCACATGCTTTAGTTGAGTTTATTGAGCAGCCTTTGTACAAACCTCGCCTATTAGGGCTACCTAATATCACAAATGTTTTGATAAAAGAAACTCATTCGGAATCCTTAAAGGTTATACGTCGCGCTTATACATAACGCGCTAATTCCGGCACACAGCCATTGGGATTATCATCAGTGGGGGTATCATTGGCAACAGCGGGTATGACAAAGTGAAACACCTATCAAAAACAGAATGAGAAAAACACACATCCATGACAAAACCATGGCCTTAAAGTATTTTCGACAACGAGTACGGAGAAAAGTGGCCTTCGGCAATTTCTCTGTCATTGCTCTTCTGCAAGCAATATGTGTACTTAAAAGAGTCGCCATTTGCCATTGTGATGACTTGAAGGAATGATAAAAAATAGTGGGACGTAGCAGAAAAGAAAAATAATTAACAACTCATGCTACTATAGAATTTTGTTGGCGAATATAAAAAAATATACTAAATATGTCCAGTAACCTAGAAACAAGGACAGTTTATAGAATTTTGTTGGGGAATATCAAATAAAAAATATACTAAATATGTCCGGTAACCTAGAAGCGAAGACAGTTTCTAGGTTTCTTTATGAAACATATTGCAATTTACGAATTGTAGGCGGGGGGCTTGCGACACGCATCCACTTGGAATGAACTTCCAGAATGACAACAGTTTGGAGATATGCGCCATCAAACTCGCCGTAAAAGTGCACTGTTGCTCCACTTACATTTTGCCAAAATTCTGTTTAATACATTGAAGCACTAAAGTAACTGAAACGCCCATGCATTTCGTCCAACACTTTGGGAAATATCTCGAAACGGCTGTCAACCTGGAAATTTATTTCAAGTGCTTGCGTCTTGAAAACCCACTGGCTACAATTCGTAAATTGCAATATGGTTCTTAATTTATTTATCTAAGACGTTTATTAGTAAATGTTTGTTAAGTAGTTGAATGTGTGTTTCGATTTCTAGTGCTACTTATGTCCGCCTGTTCGAAGAACCCAGCTCTACAATAAGAAATATGCTACCTGCCACAGGCGATTTTTAAAAATTCTGTGAAGCTTATTTTTGAACACCCAGCATATCCATTACCAAGCATACATGATGCCCTCGACTGCATCCATGGAGCCAGCTATTTTTCGTACGTCGACCTGCGGTGTGGCTGTTGGCAGGTTGCCGTGGATCCTATGAACCGTGAGGAAACCGCATTTATAACACCTGATGGGCTATACCAGTTTAAAGTTATGTCATTTGGTCTATGTAATGAGCCAGCGACATTGGAGCGCATGCTGGATTCGCTCCTCAGAGCCTACAATAACCTAGAGGGCGTTATTGTTTTTCAGCCACATTTCCCAGCCATATTCAGGGCCTGTCGGACATTCTCCAAGTGTTCTGCCGCACCGGTTTATGCTACACTAATCCAAGTGCCCTTTTGGTCGCCGCGAAATCACACTGCTTGGTTACCGTGGTAACAGTGTCGGAATCAGACCTAACCCACAAAAAATTGGTGCCGTGAAGCATTTTTCTGTGCCTTGCTTGCTCTACTAAATATGCACGCTTCTTCAATGGCGCTGGTGGAGGCCACAAAGAGCGTTTTGGTGGAGGCGCTGGGTACGCTGCCTGATCATCACCATCCCCGAAGCACGAAACTTCGATACGGTAGCCGTGTTGCTCGCTCGGCGATGACCAGTGAAGCACCCACTGTGCCACAACTTACTGCGCAGAAGCTGTTTCCATTTTCTTAAATCTTGCCGTTTCAAAAAGATCCAGGCACCTTCTGTGGCACTGGTGACATGGACGTCGAATATTCCATCTCATGTTATGAGTGTGTCAACAAACAGAACAGGTGGCAGGATACGCTTATGCTGGCCAATGTGGTATTTTGTTTGACAGGAACCACGCGCGCCTGGTTCGAAATGCATGAGAACGACCTGCCCTATGCAAAGAACAACTCAATGACTTGTTCCGCAAGGGATAAGGTCGTCAGCTAGCCTCTAAGAAAGAACATGGTATTCGCGCGCAGTCATCGATGAAATCAAGCATTCGCAAAAATACCACAACCCAACTGAGGGGAGAACGGCGGATAACCTCCCAATATGTTTCGCGTGCTCTCAAGTAGAGCATACTGTTGTTGTTGTTGTTGCCTGAAAACAAGGCTCGTACCCACAGGGGCAACATTAGATTGTTTGAAATGTGCGTCAAACGAAACGCAAAATGGGGGAAAGTCAAACATCTAACACAAAGCAATAGTCAACTCAATGCCAACAGAAATTTTGAGAGGGCATATTCATAAATTTAAGAAAAAAAATAAAGTGAAGTGTCCCACGGTCCGTACCCTAGCAGTGAAGCCTTCCTGACGCTTCAGTAAACTTGCATATTGCAAGGCACAGCTGGAGCCGCCTCTACCTCTTCTTCATCGGTGCCGGCCTATTCTTGCAGTCTTACTCAACCTCTTCTCAACATAAACAGTTATATCTCAAATGCTTAAAGCAGCTGTCTACGCTTTGTTTGAATACCTTAGATCATAATACTCTTGTTCGCGCATTAATGGTGCGAGAAATCCGTGTTGTAATGCATTTCTGCACAAAAGGGGTGGCAACTCTTCTCAAGTACATGTCTACGCTTGACACGCAATCTACACGCCAGTCTTACGAAGGGTCTCTCACATGCTCATGCATAAATTAAGTCCCGCATTTGCCCTGATCCGATAGCGGTGGCCGCTGCCCTTCCGTTTGCAGTAATTTTTATTCTAAACTATGGCAAGATGGACGTCACCGCAGCAGACTTATTTCATCGGCCTTAAGCATGTGATGCCCACCAGCAAGTGATTTCGACAGGCGGCACGGTATTAAGCGCAAACTTTAGAACACTTCATGCGAAGGTGTTAGTCCGTGCTATTAGAGCAAAAGAGGAGCTGCTCAAGCTCCTTGCTTCGGCGAGGAGGCAGGCGCCATCCAACACGTCTTGTCCTTTGAAACTCATCGCTTCTAAGAAACCTACTATTTTCCCAATCAAATATTCAAATTGCAACGTTAGCAAGAAATGTAATTGATTACCAGGAATGATTCACATGTAATACGTTGCCTACCAGTCTTGTGGCTTGGTTCCACAAATGTAGCAGCAACGTACAAGTTCTGTGTTATCGCTCCTGTGTGTGGAAGAAAAATTAAATACTTTTGTTTTACTAGCCAAAACCACGATATGATTATGAAGCACGTACGCGGTAATGAAACGCCCAGAATACATTTAACCGCCTGGGTTTCTTTGACGTTACCCAGCGCAGGGGTGTTTTTGCATTTCGCCCCATCGAAATGCGGCCAGAGCGGCTGGTATCTAATCTCGCGCTCTCAGGCTTCGCAGCACTACACCATAGCCACTACACCATGGCGGGAATTTATCTGAACGGCTTGTCGCAAAATAAAAAAAAACTGAAGGCGAGCGCGGTGATGACTAGCCCAGCTGATCGGTTAGACGTTATTGGTCGACATCCAAAGACAATATGGTTGTTATCTCATACGCGAATAAGTTGTCGCAAAGGTTAGAAAATATTGAAGGGCGATATTACCACCTAATAGTGGCGGTGCGCAGGTAGGTAGAGCGCGAGTGTAGTCCAGCAATAAATTGAAATACATTACTGGGTGAACTGGCACCCGCAAGTGAATCGAACTCGGCGGCGATGGAAGTAGCAAGCGCAACGTCGGGTGTTGGGTCGAATTTTTTTTTGTTCTTTATTCATAAACGCTAGCATAATCTCTTAGCATAGGCATAACTCTATCTAAAACAGGACGTATGAATTCTATGTCATCGCTAGCGCATTGTCGCGTTACAAAAAAATGCGATTAAAGGCGGCGACGAAGTGCGCGGTAAAAAATTGGATCACACATGGAAATACGGTCTACAAGTGGCATTTCCCTCTCCCAATAAGTCAGGTAGCATTTGTTCTGGCCTTCGTATAAAAGTTGCTCAGTGGTCGGCAAAAGGTGGTCGTGGTATAAAGCACTAAATACCTCTGTGGAATATGTAAAATGTGTTTCTTATTGTATTGAATTGCCCTTGTGTGAAATAATTATGCAACAATTATGCATCAATGTGTAATTAAAACGTCATGTTGTATTTGTTGAAAATAATACATATTCTAGACTAGGTGCGAACTTCCTGTCATGTGAGTGTACAGTTTTTGAAAAGAAGAAAAATGAAATATCTTTAAGAAGGGGAGTATAGGAACTCGCGAAAATGGAGGGCTTCCTAATTTGCCACTCGGGTGCCAATTTATGTGTTAGCCATTTTCACGCTGACAGAAAAAGATATTTCATCTCTAAGTCCTTCCTAAGTGTCTCGTTATTTCCGATATATTATTCGCTCTGTGTTGTGCTGATGACCGTGCGAGATTTCCGAAACATTGCTTTGCATATTTCCTTTTATTTTCTGCTCATGTGACTTCCTCTTTAAACGCTGGTGCCTACGTCGAAACAAGCATTATTCGGTTTTGAGAGCGCTGCGTCCTTTTTCTTATTCGCTTTTGTCCCCGTTCGTTTTGCGCAGCGATTACCGTGAAAACGTTCCGGATATCATACCTTGAAGTTTTTCTTAAGTGAGATTGAAAACGGCTAAAAACGTTTTACATCAAAAAGGAATGGTACCATCGAGGCCATCATTCCAGGGATTTTCGCATCCTTTTCTGTACTTCACGACAACGTTCGGCTCCTGCAAGGGAAGCCGTCAGCCTTTCTTAAGGGGCTCATCGCGCAATGAAGAGGCGAAGACATTCAATCGTGGCATGCCGGTTGTCGTCACAAGAAGGCGCACTGCTGCTTTCCTTGCTTTCCCACTGTTCCTTCCCTGAAACACTTTCTTTCTAACACCGCGAGTTTTCTGGCACGCGTGTATTATGGAGATTCTTGTCATCACCATCATCATCAGCAGCAGCAGCCGCCTATTTTTTGTCGACTGCAGGAGGAAAGCCTCTCTCTCCCAGCGACCTACAATTAGCAGTATTATGGGCGCTCTAGTCTTAGTAACGATCTTATCCTTTATGCCCAGCGTGAGGTACCCTTTCCAACTGCGACATGCAGTACAAATGTTCACCACGCGGAGCCGCTCGAGAAATGTTTTGACCTCGCAGATCAGCTGATATGAGCAAGCTCAGAAGGGCGAGCATCTCCGCTGAAGTAATTGTAGCTACTGGCTAATGCAATTTGGGGTCGTTAAACCTGAAAATTCTAAAGTTGCAACAGCATTGCTTTCTTAATATAGATATCACATGGGTACCTTGTTTTTCGAATCGTAGGCCAGCCAAAGCTAAAAAAATAAGATCGTAGCATAAAAGCGTGGACACCAGTATAGCCACGACATTGCTCAACATCGTGACGTGTTGTGGGAAACGGCTGGGTTTTTGTGGTTTGCAGCAGAAACACTGTGAGCTCTAAGAGGTAAAATACAATACATCTGCCACGCAACGTATTGCTGAATGCAGTTGTGCTGCTCCTTATTTATGAATTTTAGAACGCGGGCACGCAATATTTGTTTTCCCAGCTCGTTTTCCTTTTGCTGTCCCGTGTTGCCTGAAAGGTTGCGCTTCTGACTGACGTTTATAAAGGAAGCAAATACTTTTTACGAAAATAATTTTATTGCAAGAAATCAGCACACGTACATGCATTCACCAGTTGTGGCTCTGTCTAGGGCGACAGGCTTCCCTTGCAAACACTCATGCAATTGACGTATGATTCGAAGTTGTTTCCATTGCTCTGGCAGCCTCCGTAAACAAAGGGGCGGCACTTTTGCCTCTCGTTGTCATAGTAGAATCGCTGCAAATTACCCATGCATGGGCCACGGTGGGGCGGAAGGCGGCACATGCTCTCAATATGCCCTGCATAGAACATTCTAGGAATTAATAACTGCCGGGTGTTACAGTTTTATAATAGTAACAAACGGTGAACATGGTCACGATGGATATCTGCCATCCTAAACGTACTCACGGTACTAAAAATCAGATGTCGCGCCTCCAAATACCTCGCTTAACAGAAGATAAAGAGACACCGTTAGAGTTAGCATCAATCACCTGCCAAATCTATCGCAAATTTAATAAAACCATAAAAACACGGCGGTGAATCTTCACTAGTAGTAACATTGTGCCCGCTACTTTTTGCATACCTTACCTTCAGAAGCTATACCGTGTCTTTGAACGAACACTTTCAAAAACATTTAACTGCCAGTGGCGGAGAGCACAATAAGTCCGGGAGCTGGTTTACTCGAAGAGGCGGACCTGACTTGTACAAAAAATTGAAGTGAATAATCGACAAATAATATAAATTCACTAATAAGTTTTTTACTAATTACCTTATCGCACACATTGTAATTAGACAAATTCTAGCCGCGGAGTAGCAATGCGGATCCACTTCTAACGAATTCTCAGGATGAAACCAATTTCAAAATATTAATTTGCGAACTTTGCGGAGAAATGCGTTAAAGGCCGAGTTTCTTTTGTGTTTCATTGCATAAAATGACCTTTTCTGGAGAAAGTAAGTGGAACGACAGTGCATATTTACCCCAAGTTTGACCGCGCATATCTCGTAAATGGTGTCATCCACACAATTCTTTTCATGTCGATATGCCTTGCAGTCTCACCCCCTAGAATCTATTCATTCAAGCCAAGCTTGTATTGCCTCACATTTGTCGGCGGTGGTGCTGTTTGTGTCACGCTACTACCCTTTCGAAAACCTGTGAAAAACCCGCGTCTAGTTCACTTGGTATATTCTAAAATTGGCATGGAAGAGTATGAATGTATGACTAACACATCATGCATTAATAATAACATCACAATCTCGTTAGTTACGGATTAAGGATTAAGGATTATAAAATCACGTGTGGCGCATACCCACGTTGGATATGGGGGTATGAGCCAGGGACAAGAAAAAAAGAATGAAAGAAGGAAAACAAGGAAGGAAGAAAGAAAGAGAGAAGGAAAGAAATAAACCACGTGCGGCTCATACCGAGGCCTCATATTTCAGCTCCGCTCCCAGAGTAGAGCAGGTGCGGTGAAAGCTGCGCCGCGCCGGGTCACATGACGCGCTCGACCAATCAGGGTCGTTTGGTCTATCACGGTCAGGGAAAGCAAAGGGGGTTGGCGTGGGCTCCGCCGGGCTTCCCTCGCCTCAAATGAGTTTCGGCGCCCAGATGGGAATGCCAAGCGTGGTGCGTTCCGCCGAGGAGCAGGCTGCGTTTGAGCAACAGCGGCGCGAACTCGCCCGGGAAAGAGAGTGTCGTTGACGTGGCGATTCTAACGTGAGGGCTTGCAAAACACAGGCGAAACGTCAGCGAAGAGCTGCGGACCCCGATTTGCGGGAGTGGGATGTTGAGGCCAAACGTCAGCGAAGAGCCGCCGACCCCGAGTTTAGGGCATATGAAGCGGAACGCCCATGACAGTGATGTCTTGCCACAAGCTTCGCTTACCCCCTTTTCTCGACAGGGGAAACCTGGTGATTTTTGCAATATACATACCGTATTTATTAAAAACCTAATTAGTTATTTTTGTTAATTAGTCGATTTTGAATTTCGATTTCTTGTGCAAATAATTTCCTCCTCTACTAGTAGACCAGCTATCGGGCAAGAATTGTAGTATCTGCCACAGGCAATTTTCAAACATTTTTAAAGTGTGTGCTGAAACAGCCTGCACAATTGCATACGCCAAACATCTAATTGGAGCTCTTTGGCCATAATTGGCCCTTACGCCAGTAAACACTATACATCATCATTACATCAAAAATCTAAAAAAGTGAATACTTTATTAATCTTACACTTAACTCCATATCTGCTCCAAAGTTTGGGGCTCTTTTGATTACGTCTCAGACGCGTGATGTGATAGCAAGTCATGTGCTTGTGATATTGAAAATTACATTTGTGAAGACTAAACGGTTAAGCCTACTCCCTCTAAACAAGATTATTTTCAACATTGTTTGAGGGCGATCTTATTACAGTGAGAATAAGCACACTTCCTCTCCATTTGAATATTGCAAGCATGGCAGAAGGAACACGATGACGAGGGTGGCAGTCGTAGCTTGAGTTAACAAACCAGTGTTCCCGATGAACGCGTGCAAATACTCTGTAGTAAGTAGGCTTCTGCTTGAATAAATCTGTCAGTCACGGATGACTGGTGATGTGAAACAATACTAGTTAGAATACCCACAATTTGTGGAAAAGCGCAAGGCTCTGCTTGACAAACACAAGGACACTGCATTTTCAGAAGTGTTTCGCCTTCGCCAGACGTTTCCTGAAGACACCGGTATGTTCTGCGAATGCAAATTAAGGACGACAATACTTGGTTGTAGGAGATGTTATTATTCGATAGGTGTGAGCTTTTTGGAGTGGTAACATTATATCTCTGCTCTTTATAATTATTTCGATATGTGTTGGTAGCGTTAGATCTGCTTAGGCTACCAGTAGGCGGTCAATACCGAAATGATTTTGCCAGGCCAGATACTTGTTTTGACTGCCTGCTAGCAAGATTGTTATTGATCGTGTTTAGCAGAACCTTCCGTACAGACGAACAGTGTAGTGAAGAGATGGAGAAGGAAAGGTAGTGAGGTTAAACAGGCAAACAACATTGAGATACAAATAAAGGAGAAACTGGAGAAAGAAGAGAGTTGAATAGCACTAGCTAATATTGTCCCGAGATTTCTGTTTCACCTATGACACGAGCTTTGCATAGCTCTTTGAAATTCTATCAGTGGCTTCATTCTATCAATCGTTTTCAGCAAACAGCTATTGAATCTATGAGTGGTTTTCATTCAACACGGAGTCACACGAAAGTTTCAGGCGCTTTCGAACAAAAAGTTTAAATATTTTTCTTCAAAAGCTCTAGGAGGACACCTGGAATTTTCTGGGCAAGGGTACACTTGAGCGTATTATTGAACGTTGTTTTATGTGCACTGGATTCTCAGCTTCCCTGAGAATCTTTGTAAGGTTTAATGCAAACGTAAGTGGATGTGCATAGTTCCTGCTGGAACAAGGAATTGTTTTCTTCCTTGAAGAATCATGAACGAATCAAATGGAGCTTTTCAAATTTAACACTCTGAGTCCTAGGTATGATCACATAAAATTCCAGTATCCGCCAACACTCACAACCGCTAATTAGTTTTAAGCCGCACTACGGGAAAGTATAAAAACACAGGCTACTTAAGCATTAGGCCTGAAATATTGTAGCAGATGGCAGAGCAGCTTGTATCGCGAATTTCTTTAAAAAGTACAAAAGTAGGAGATCAAGCACTCTTTAAAGAATAAGAACGTCGTGTGTTGCCACCTATAAGTTTGAATAAACAGAACATTTACGTTCACTGCCCAACCAAGGCTCCTCTCCGAGGGATCAGTACTTCCCTATGTCTTAAACAGGCTTACAGCAAGTTATACATGCAAATTTTCTGGTCTCGTCCCAACGCCGAGTTGGTGTCATCGATATAATCGTGTTACATTCAAAAAAGGCCCAGGTAAAGCAGCAAATATCGCGCGCAGCAAATATTATAAATGGACGTGCGAACTTACCCATCTCTATTTCTCGAGTAACTCCCTCGACTGGCACATCTACTGTGGGCGCAGCTGAGGAAAAGAGCAAAAAATACACTCTTTGAGACGCCTGCTAAAGGCCACGAAACTGAAAAGCTTGTGTTGCACTTTCAATACAAAACTAAATTCTTGGGTTTTACCCGCCAAAACTACTATATGAATATGAGGAAAATCGTAGCGGGGGACGCTGGATAAATTTTTGAGCGCCAGGGATTCCTTAACACGCACCCCATGCACAGTATACGGGCGTTCTCGCATTTCACCCCCGTCGAAATGCGGCCGCCGCGCCCAGGATTTCACCTCACGGCCTCGGGCTTAGCATCGCTACGCCAAAGTAGTATGCCACCACGGCGGGCAGACTTCCATTTGCTAGTTTCATACTGTTCTACAGTTCGTAAATATCTTCGTATGTGGCTTGTCGCTGGTAGTCCTCTTTGCGGCCCCATTTTCCTATGTTTAACAGCGAGCAATATTTGATAAACAAAAACGACAGATATAATAACAAAAATGCTATTTATAATAATGTAGCAATTATAGCGTGAGTATTTCCATGTCAATCGAATACAAATAATAGGTAGTACACACCACTTCAAGCCACAGTGCATTCTCGAACTGCAGCCAGCTGAGGTTAGAATATCCATGATATTAATATAATGCTGCAAGATATCGAAAATGGTTAGTTGCAAATAATTCAAAACCCAGGTTAAAATTTATGATCAGCAGCATGTTTGGAACATTGAAAACGATGAATTGAAATATTAGGCGCAAATGTCGCAGCGAACTTGAACAGTCATTTTGCCGTAAATACTGTTTTAGCGTGTGTTTAGGACAAGCAGATAAAATGGGGCTCGGCTGAGAATTCACAAGGTACGGTAGACTGCTTCTGAATTGAGCAAGGTGGGCAAAGCATCTAGCGATAGAAATGCTGCGTTATGTCTTGAATGGCGAATCGAAATACGGCGGCCAAGGAAATTACTGCACTAAAGCTAACTGCACAAAGTAGCGTGAAGAAATAAGACATCAAAAAAAAGGCGATGAAGTAGCCCGAATTATTTATTTTCTCTACTTAAGATGCTAATGTTATCAGCGAAACTTTTAAGCATTTGCATCAAGGTCATATTTGCTTCAGTTTTACAGTTAGATTAACAGTAGTATCACATCAGAAAACATTGTAACCATGAGCATGTACAAGAAATTATCAAATTGATAAGAACATTAGGCATCGCAAATAGAAAGTATTCACGAAAATATCACAACAGTTTCACACGTATACCTATCTGTTCCATGCCAGGAAATTTCAAAGACGTTTTTGTTTAGAGAATGGAATAGGAGTGCAAGCAGAGTTGTTACTACAATATTGCAAAAGTAGGGCCACTTCTAATGATGTTTTCTTGGTATGATTATAAAAGAATATCGGTTTATCCTTTTAATAATAAAGGATAGTGATGTCGTTAAATATCAATCCAAAGGTATAACTGAGCCGTTTGCGGCATAACCAAGAAAAGAAATGACATTACACAGGCTGACGAGCTCGTAGTAAACATGTCTACCTTGAGAAGTTTGCTTAATTTTGGAACTGCACAGTGTGTATACTGGTTTAATTGCTCACTGTTTATGCGAAAGGCATCAAATGGCCCATTCAGCGAAAAAGCCGGTGTCTGTAACAGCGGAACGGCACTTAAATTCCCATTGGCTGCAACTCCCCGTCACGAGCGCGCCTTGACGTTGCATGGCGACCGAAACGGTGTCGCATGAGGGGAGAGTGCATCGCAGCGACGCCACGTAACCAGCCCGCCTCGACGGAGCAGATACGACGACGCGGTGGCGCGGGGTGAGACGGGTTGTCGTGGACGAGGCAATCGCGTGCCGCGCGCGTGCGGGTGCCACAGTGTCACTCTTGGAAGCCGGCACGCGCTCCATATCTCTCCCTCTCTCACCCCTGCTAGGCTTAGCTGCAGCGCGCGCCGGCCGGCCTTGGTGGCCGCTGCTGCTTCCTCGGTCTACCGCAGCACAGGACGTCGGTGGCATGCGGCGGTGGCGCCGCTGGCTGCTGTTGTCTAAAGTCCCTATTAAAGAAAAGTACCGCCATCTACTCTTACCCTCCTCTAATAAAGCGCTTGCTTTTTTTCTTTACTTTTTGCTTGCGAAAGGACTTTCACCATGGCTCTGCGGCGCAAAAAAATACTAAATATTAAGAAGTGTAAAGCGCGCGCTATCATCGTCCAATCGGAGATACAGGAGAGAGAGAAGCGGCGTTTATCAAAGGATGGCGGTACTTTCCTTATATAGGGCCTGTACTGTTGCTTGCTGGCTCCGGCAGCACTTACCGCTATGGAGCATTACTCCAACGCATAACTCGAAGGACCGCTCAGCGGCGTTGAATTTGACATTAATGCTTTTGCATTCACTACTTATAAGAAAAGGTGGTTAGGTGTCGTCAGATTTTTGTATTTTACGAGCACTTCACGAAGGTAATCATAGAGAAGGAAAAATTGGCGCAAGCGTGGTAGACGCCCCAGCTTCTCACCGTATGTCGTGCCACGCAGCAATTTGGCAGCATCGAAAGGCTCGCATTCCTGTATTCTACCCATCCTTAGATAAAATTTCATAGACATCCAGCGGCTGACGGATTTCAGCGTTCGTTGGATCCAAAAAGCCGGCATTGCAGAACTCAAGGAAGCTTTGTCCTATTGTTTCCCGGGTATGATTGGTTCCCACCAGAAGCGATAGCTGTTCTCTTCGCATCCACTTTTTCCCCTATATTAGGACTGTAAATAATAAAGAAAAAAGCAATATAAGCCTAATGGGTCATTACTTCGTTGGACATTTCGTGAACATCCTATTCTGATCCACCAGAGCCATTACTTTAAGTAGCGCTGGGAGGAAGATGTCAAAAATATCTTGGTAAAATTGTTTTTTGAACGGTGCAGCACCTCTGAGTATTCTCCCGAGAATGTGTTTGGAGTAATATTTATAGCGAATAACTGCTTCCTTGTACCCCAAAATATCGCCGGTGATGAAATCACTAAAGCTTTCTTTTTATACTCACGTCCGTGATTACGCGTGGAAAAGTACTCAACTCATTTTGCGCCCGAGAGAACCAAAAAAGAAAAAGAAAGCCCAAGGGCGCCTGTCTGATAAATACGTTAGGTCAAACCTCACACTTCCTGCACCTTCCCCCCTCCCACCCTGCACAACATTTCCTCTGCTTTTCCCTTTGCACGTGGACAGATTAGCACACTCACGTTTTTTATCCATGCACGTCTCCTCGCAGTGCTCCTTCGTCTTGTACAGGTTAGCGTTGCCGCCGCAGCCACCGTAGTTGAACACCTCGCATCTTGCAGCATCCATGTTGTACCACCACCTCGGCAGGTCAAGTTCGCAGGGCCCTCTGTCGGCCTTCTCCGCACATTGGAGCTTGAAATCTGCGGCTGCTGAAAGAAACAAAGCGATGGCAGTTTTTTATTCGAGCGGGCGAACTCTAAGGTAAAAATTAGAGACCATTTATGACTGCTATGTTATATTATGACCTGCTGTGTTCTCAAAAAGCAGCTGCTGCAGCCGAAGCCCTATAAGATATAGTGCTTTTGTAAGCGCTCATCCTTATGTGGCTACGGACATAGCATTTTGATAAGTACGTACGCCCTTCCATTTTCCTTGAGAAGAGGTTTTGCACATCCGCAGTGACCCCAATAGTAGTGTGCTGTTTCGTGGTTAATTCTGTGTTACGTAGGATACATCAAAATATCATTATTTTGTACAAATATTAAGGTATGAATTATTTGCCAAGAACAGAGACGTGCAAATAGGCACTAATTTGTGTATCTACTTTATGTGTGATAGAAAATGGTGCAATGTGGATTGGTTTGTCTGAGGTGTTTAAATGCTTCTTTAGTAGACCGACAGCCAACGTTATTCACGTTCGACACTAGACATCTGTTCTGTGGAGCATGTGGTTATTTTGTCCAAAATGAATTGTTTATCAAACAAAGGAGTTTCCGCATAGCGACCATATTCGTTTCACAACAGAAGCAAATATATGTGTTTTAAGATTCCAAGAATATATCTAGCAATGTCAACTTGTCATTCCATGTCTGGTAATGTGGCCGTCAGCAAACAAATTTGTACCAATACTTCAATGCCCTGAGTCCATATATGATGTTTATGTTTCGTACTGTTTTATTAACTCCACGTTTGCGCGCTTACCTACTATTAGCACTATAACACAGCGAGGTAAATCATTTTGAGACATTGGGCAATGAATTTTTTTAATGAAATTTAAGTCAGCTATGATGAAAACGAAGGACAACCACCATCTCTATTCCTTATCAAGGCTTTATTTCATATTTCTTGCAGCTAGCACGTATTAGCTTCATGATTACTTCCAATCAGATGCCAAAACTTCAGCAACTTTCATATAAAGCATTTCATAATTATACTATAATTTAGGAAACACGTGTATTCCTCCCTAAAGTAGCGTTAATATACACTGTGGTCGTTTATTGTTTTATTTTAAGGAAAATATGCAAAATATAAAAATGTTAATAACACCGTATTGTACTGGGCAAAATATTAGAAAATAGTGTTCATAAACCAGATTGCATTGTCACGCCTACATTCCATCACTATCTTCGAGTGACTGTTTTTCACCACATTGTCACCGCTACCAATTAAGTTATCGTTAGGCGCAAGACTCTCCTACGGTATTCAATATTTCTGGAATCTTGTCTGATCTGATTGAGCGCGCGACGCAGATAAGGTTCTGCATTCCAGTGTTTAGGAGCGTACGTATGATGTAAGGTGAGATATGTATAAATAGCGAATATACTTCACCCATCCGTTCTGATCCGCCTACCGACAACTCTCCTCGCTATTATCGCTTTTGTTTGACTTTTGCTTGTCTTTCTGGAGTACAAGTCCGCGCAGTAAAGACTTACATTCTTAACCTACAATTTTGGGGGTGTTTTTTTCTTCCCCATAACTGCAGCGTGATAATATAATAAAAGCACTGAAGACTTTACTGAAGTATATTTTTGAGCGATAAGCCGTTACATAAGTGTTTTCCCTTCTAATTCAGTATGAGCATATATTAGTAAATTCCTCTATTGCTATAGCTATATTTATCTGTAGTTGCTTGGTAGCTTATAGACATTGGGATTCATTTCGCTGTATTTATTCACCTACTTGTAAACAAACGCCACAACTTTGGCAACCATCATTAGGAGGAATTTTAGATCCGGAGCTCCAGAATAAATGCATGCGAACAAGTAAATCGTCTTTCTCGGCAACCACAGCTCACATGTTAAATACGTTTGTTGGATTTTAAATTGAAAATCTAGTAACCCCATCAAGAAAATTCGGGAACTTATGCAATAGGTGTCTTATTTTTTATTTCAATATAATAAAAGCTAGAATATCCAGTTTACAACATTGTAACACAACAATGAAAATGTTGCAAAACTCTTTATACTGCACCTTATAATGCAGCAATAGCAGCCGAAATGGCCGCAGTTTGATACATCTAACTTATTTATGACCAGGTCTTTTGCACAACATTACAAAAATATTTAGCAATCTTGCGCAAGCTGTAAATTTATCATCAGATCTGTACGTTGAAAATATTCTAGCAGGTGCAGCTTACATAATTTCAGCTAGTCTTGTGAAAAATTCAGGTTCTAATTAAATTTATGCTTCGTAGAGTTGACAAAAACCCAGATGCTCTTTCCAAAAATAATTCAAACCGGCACAGCGCTGTTCTCATAAGGCTCGTCTTGCATGAACTTGAATAATAAATTGTAGTCAGCCCTTGGTTATGCTTCCTTTCATAAAAACCACATAGATTTCTCAAAAGTCGATGTGAAGGTGAATGTGAAAGGCCATTCAAAGGTTTTCATATAGTTGTTTCCGATATGCACTATACTTCCTGTTACATACAATTTACGGCAATATATACAATCAATCTGGTTCGGAACTCACCATATGCGGTGCTAAGGAGAGCCAGAAATACGTAGGCCTTCATGGTGGGTACAGTCAGGCACACGACAGTGGCTAGTCAAGTCACAGGCACTGGCTTTTATACGCTAAAAGACAATAGGTTGAAATAATCGCGCAAGGGGAGATATCTGTGAGAATAAAGGGCCCAAGATAGGAAACCCTTCATAATAAAGTGTGCTGTGCAACCACGGGACAGGGTAACCAATGGAAAGATATTATACGACGTCCTTAATTGAGAATAAGCAAGATATTTCAGAGTTTCTTCACACGAATAGATTTCTCACACGTGTCTAGCATGTCGCTTTAATAACGAAACAGAAGTTACAAAGGCACTTAAGTGTCCTTACGTGCGAATGCGAAAGCATCCCGGGAGTCCCTACTATTTCGACGTGCATGTCATGTGACATTGTCCCATATTGTTATCACTTGATCAGGCGACCTTGCAACTTCTGGCGCTTGATTACATGACTCTGTCGCATCACATGATGTGACAGTCAGTGATAGTCATGTGCTCGAATTGGGCAAAATCAGTATTGAGGGTGGGCCAACAAATATTTGGCGGTGGGCCAAATCAATTGTGCAAGTGGGCCAGGTCGATTTTATACGTGGGTCAACATAATTTTCGAATTGGGTAAAGTAAATTTTGGGGGTGGGCCAAGTAAATTTCGGAAGAAGGCGAGGTTGGTTTCAAACGTGGGTTAGCTCAATTTTCCAATTAGACAAAGACAATTTTGAGGGGTGGCGACTCAAATTTTGGGGGTGAGTCAAGTCAATCTTAGGAGTGGGCCAGGCTGGTTTTACTTGTCATTGAAACGTGACGTCAATAATTCGTCACGTGGGTTTTGGTACCATCGTATGTTAACGCCGGGTGGACGCCGGATTTTCCGCTTCACTGGGCATAGAGGGAGTTTCAGCAAACACTTTCCAAAATTTTTAAAGGTTGCCTGTTGTAGATAGCACTATTCTAGTTTATCAGCTGGTCTACTCGAAGAGGCGGTCATTACTTGCAAAAAAATTGAAACGCATAAAAGACTTATTAACAAAAATTTACTAATTAGGTTTTTAAATATTTACTTTATGGCCCATCGTACAATTTACAAATTCTAGCTGTAGAGCTAGTAAGATGAATGCACTTGGTACGAATTCTCTGGATAACACCATTTTCGAGATAATAATGCCCGAACTTTGTGTTCCAGTTACTTTTGAGCTTCAATGCACAAAGAGACGTTTTGTCATGAAAATAACTGGAATGCCAGTGCATTTCTGCGCAAAGTTCGGGAATTATAATCTCGAAACTAGTGTCATCCAGACAATTCGTTCCAAGTGGAACCGCCTTGCAAACTCCACGGCTACAATTTGTAATTTGCAATATGGTGGGCCATGAGGTAATTAGTTAAATAATAGTAGCTTTTTGGTACTTAGTCGATTATGCCTTTCAATTTGTTTTCACGTAATGTGGGCCTCTTCGAGTGCACCAAACTACAATTGTGCTATCTGGCACAGGCAACCTTTTAAATTTTTTGAAAACTATGGCTGATACACTCTATATAATGCGTTCGCATTTATTACCAAGGCAAGTTTCGTTGTTCGGTGCATTATTTCCAAGTGCGAGAACAGCGTCGTGCTACGTCAATTGAAGACAGTAGTTTTGTGTAGTTTTGCTTGTGGTATGAGAGGAGCGCATCCGTAACTTGAGCGAGGGTTCGCGAACAGAAATGGTATTTTAGAGCAAGACGAATGTACTGCACGTGGTTAACGATGGTGTTCTAAAGTAAACGCTAAAACGCCCTTTTACCGTGCATTGGGTGCACGTTATGGAACCCTAGGTGGTCAAAATAATCACCCGTCCCCTACTACGGTGTGCCTCGTATTGATATTGTGGCTATGGCACGTGAAACTCTAATATTTCATTGAATTGAAAAGAGTGCGCACGGGTCCTTGATGCCGGTAATGAGCTCGTATCATACTTGTTCTTTCTAATGCATTCGTACAACATTTGAAAATCGCCTTGTAGTCCTAAACAGTACAGTCATGTCCGTTATCTGTGTAGAATTCTCGAATTGAAGCTTTAACTATGACGTTTTACATATGTATGAAGCGAGAATAATGATTTCGCTATGATGAGCCATCACTGCCCTGTACATTAACTTTTGTCACTAATTACCCAGAAAATCTCACAGCTATTAGAAAATTATGCAGAATTACTACTTCGACAACCTCACGGATTTATATCCCGATTTCCTCCGGCAAATGCAATTGTGTTTTGTCTTCATTGGTTGAGGGGTAGTTTGATTGATTGTTTCAGAATTCTTTTTGGTGGAAGATCAGAGTATGGCCGAGGAGCACCATGCGAAGTATTGTTGACTTGTCGGTGAAAATGAATTGCGGATGACAGATGTAAGAAGGCTCTAAAGAGGCTTCAATATAAATAATGGCAAAGTGCGTGAAATATACCGGGTGTTTTTTTTAAGAGGTCCAAAAATTTTTTAAAGTTGCCTGTTGCAGAAAGCACAATTCTAACCCTATATATAAATTACTCGATGAGGCGGCTATTAGTTCTGGGAGAAATCAAATTGCTTCATAAAATAATTAGCAGAATTACGCTATAAACTTTTTACTTAATTACTTTACGGCACATATTTCAACCTACGAATTATAGCCGGTGATTTCGCAAGGCGTATCCACTAGGCAGTAATTCTCAGGACTGTACCAGTTTCGAGATATTAATTTTCAAGGTGTCCGACGAAATGAATTGGTGCTCCAGTTCTTTTAAGAAAACGCTGTTTTATGCATTGGAGCACAACAGTAACTGGAGAATCAATGTATTTCGTCAGGCACTTTGAAAATTAAGATCTAAAACTGGTGCAGTCCACAGAATTCGTTCCAAGTGGATAGCCTTACCAACTCACCGGCTATAATTCGTAGAAATAAGTATGTGCCGTAAAATTATTACATGAAAAGTTAGTTGCGGTTCTTTCTTCTGTCTGGTGTTTTACGTGTCAACACGAGTTCTGATTATGAAGCACGCCGTAGTAGAGTGCTCTGGAATAGTTATGACCACCTGGGGGTTCTTTACTGTGCACTACAACGTAAGCACGCGGGTGTCTTTAGGGTAATTATGCTAATTATTTAAGAAACCATTTTGATTCCTCGTAGAAATAATGGCTGCCTCATCGAGTAATTTAGATCAGGTATTATAATTGTGCTACTGACACAGGAGAATTTAAAAAATTTTTGCACCTTCTAAAAAATATATCCTGTATAACCACTAAAATATTGACAATGACCAGTTATGTGTGCTTAGTTCATTTATTAAAATTTTTTGTGGAAAATACATCAGTGACATAATGCTTAGAGGATAGGTCACATCAACGCTCTACTGATTAGGCCACTAGGATCATAATAGAAATTCATCGCACAACGGTATTGGAGAAAAAATATACTATAACAAAAAATACAGCAAATAACTTATAAGCACATTTTAACGTTCGCAAGGAACAAGTTAAAAGTAACAGAAAAATTCATCTATACCATAAAAATTGGAGGACGCTCAAGCTTCGGCTTTAAGAGTGAGATCACCATAGCCTTATCGTGCCCCGTTCGCATCGCATTTTTCTTTGAGTAGCCTTCACTGCAACACAGAGCGTGGTTACAAGCTAACAAAGACGAAACTTACACCAATCCCCTTAAAGTCGGCTTCACTTTTAAACAGAAATGCATTGCTGGGAAGTCGTTTTTCCAGGGGATTATCAGTCGTCTTATATTAAAGTGTGAACGCCCTAAGACGGTTTTTATTATGTTATTAATTGTTTGCTATTGCCCCGACGAGCGCGCGTGTCCAAAACACATTAGGCAGGCCAAATCCTAATTTGACCTGCTGAGGATGCGAGCGCAACCTGGATAAAATTTTAGCAAGTAGTCTACCCGAGCGCGCCGCTGTTGTTATGGTAGAAATGCTGGCAAAAGGGTTTGTGTTTGAGTTTCCTCGTAACAGAGTTATGTTTTCTCATACATTCAAATAAACAGTCCGACGCTACCATGTCTGCCTGCAGGTTGTGGTTAAGTCGTACTTTAACATTTTTCTGACGGATTTCACTGTGAGAAATTCAATTTTCTTCACTAACACCTTGCACCACGCGGGGTGCCTGCGCGGTCGGGGTTGTTCATTATGATTTTTTCCTGCACTAACAACTTGCGCCACGCGGAGAGCCTGTGCGGTAGGGTTGGTTCGGGATGATTTTCTCCGCAACGGACGCCGACACCGACGCCGGAATTTCTGCGACACCGGATTTTCTGGGGCCCTTAACGCTATCGCGTTTGTAGCGACGCGGCGATGGCGCACCACCCCCGCAGCCATAAACAACTCCGCGGTGCGTCCCGCGGTCCTGCCGTGAACGGACCATCGTAAGTGCTGCACACCAGACACACGGACACATGATCATAACCGCCGTGCCGAACGTCGTCGAGTACGCGAACTCTCTTTTCTCATTACTTTCTTTACTGCTTTCCTTTCGCACTAAGTCCGCGCACCGTACCGCTCCTTTTCCCTCTTTACCCCTCTCTCTCTCTAAAGCACTCGCCACATCCAGCGCGCGGAGTGCGCCCGCTCAAATCTCTCCTTTTTAGACAGAAATCAACTAGACCTTGTTACAGAAAAGACGTGTGTCCGTATCGTTCCCCATGGCTCTATAAAGTGGTGACCCGTAGTTCGTCTTCGCGGCACTGCCGAAGTTATTGTGGAGCCATGCACAGCGACGAGATGCAGCCAGACACTCAACCTACCGGAACGACGAAGCAACCTGACGTCTCCGTGGTTTCAATCTGACTCCCACCATACTGGGACCGGAACTGCGGGTTCCCCGCAGTTTGGTTTCTACAAGCGGAATCGCAATTTGTTCTCTCTGGCGTTCGCACGGAACAACGCACGTACCATCTAGTTGTATCGGCGCTGTCACCTACCGCTGCAGAAGAAGTTGCCGATCTGTTTGCCGCACCGCCTCCCGCCACTCCGTACAGCGATCTAAAGGCTGCACTGCTCGAGCGCACAACATCGCAGTGAGCCTGCATGCAGCAGTTGTTGTCCGCGGCGGATTTGGGAGACCACCGGCCAAGCCAAGTCCTTCGCCGTATGCGGCAACTCATGAGCGGCAACACAGCAGTCACCGATGACAGGATCCTGCGGGAACTGTTCATGCAGCACCTTCCAGTACATGTTCAGATGGTACTCGCTACAGCCACTACAATGGAACTCAAGAGCTTGGCCAGTTTTGCGGACAGGCATGGAGGTAGCGACGCAAGCAGTATACAACGTAACACCATCGAACACCACTGAGTCCAGTTGCGCAAACAACATCCACCGCCGCTTCCACCATCGACGCGCTCTACAATCGCCTTGAACAATTAGTGTGTCCTGCGGAGCGTCATCGCACTCCAACCTCATCACGGGAAGTACCGCAGCTCAAGTACACCACAGCGTACAAGAGAAGAACGCTCTCGGTCTCAGACGCCACCACGGGTATGCTTTTATCACCGCCGTATCGGACAAGACACCCGCTACTGCCTCCGTCCTTGCGCGTGTCAGGGAAACGAGCCGGCCGAATTTTAATGGCGACAACCGGTTATGGCTCAAGCAAAAGTCCCCTATTTCATGTTATGGACAGAACCTCGGGTCAACAGTACCTGGTGGACACCGGAGCCGAAGTAGCCGACGACGCCGCCGACCTCCTACCTCCAGGCGGTATCGGTAGCAGGATCCTTGTTTACAAGTCACGGTCCCTGACCCTGATACTCGGCCTGCGGCGTGTGTTCCGCTGGGTTTTTCTCGTCGCGGACGTTGGCAGTGCTTTCCTTGGCGCTGACTTCCTGAACCACCATGGACTGCTGGTCGACGTGAAACGCCAACGCGTGCTAGGCACTGCTACGTTGCTCTCTGTTCACGGCGTCGTTTCCTCTGACTCACCCGTAGTCACCCCAAACACAACGGTTGCTTTTACTTGCCTCCTTCAAAAGTTCCCGAACCTCAAGCGACCACCCGACTGGACAAAACAAGTGCAACATAATGTTCGCCATCACATCTTAACTGGCCCACCTGTTTATGCTCGCCCACGACGACTCGCCCCGGACAAACTCAAGATTACCCGATAAGAGTTCGAAGACATGTTTTAACTAGGAATCATACGACCATCGTCCAATAGCTGGGCATCTCCGCTCCACCTGGTTTCCAAGAAATCAGGTGACTGGAGGCCATGTGGGGACTACCGATCCCTGAACGCAAAAACCATTCCCGATCGGTACCCGCTGCCTAATATACACGCTACAGTGTTTTCGATCGTGAGTTGCTCGCCATATTCCTCGCCGTGAGGCATTTCCGACACCTACTTGAACGCCGCTCGTTCACAATCTTCACTGACAACACGCCTCTCACCTATTCAATTGGCCGCTCTGAATCATTGTGCACTCCACGTGAGGTGCGTCAGCTCGCCTTCATCTCAGAGTTCTCAACTGACATACGCCACGTCAGCGGCATTGACAACTCACCTGCCGACGCCCTCAGTCTCGTGGATGCTATCACACGCAATCGCTCCAAGAGCTCTACGTCAAAATCGTTTCCTTTCAACCTCCAAGAATTGGCTACAGAACAAACAAATGATTCTGAGCTCCGTCATCTACGCGAAACGTCAACATCTCTTCAGCTTGAATCCGTCACCTTGGCAGATGTGCCAATTATTTGCGACACGTTCACCGGCACACCTCGAGCTTACCTTACCGCCTCTTTCCGCATGCAAATATTCGACGTTTATCACACTCTTTCTTACCCTGGCATTAGCGCATTCCAAAAGCTTGTCTCATCACGTTTCCTGTGGCCGGGCATGAACGGGAACATGAATGACAGGGTCCGCTTGTGCGCGCCTTGTCAGCGCGCGAAAGTTCAACGGTACCCTGTTCCCCGACAAAGCCTTTCTTGCAACCCGACGAACGTTTCGCCGTTGTGCACGTCGACATCTTCGGTCCGCTACCTCCATGCCAAGGCTATCGCTGTCTTCTGACAAGTGTCGCCCGTTTTACCCGCTGGCCCGAAGCGACACCCATTCCCGACATGTATGCAGCTACGGTCGCCGCAGCCTTTGTCTCGACTTGGTATCCCGATGTGGCTGTCCAACAAAAATTGTCACTGATCGAGGTCGCCAACTCAAATCGTCCCTTTTCGCAGAGCTCCTTCAACTTCTCGGAACAGCACGTTCGCGAACTGCCTCGTACCATCCTCAAACAAATGGCCTCGTCGAGAGATTTCATCGCCACCTCAAGGCAGCTGTCACAGCGCACGGCTGCCCTAACAAGTGGGTTGACAGACTTCCACTCACGCTTCTCGGAATTTGATCTGGCTTCAAAGAGGACCTCTCCGGCACCACTGCAGAACTTGTTTACGGTACATCACTTCGCCTGCCAGCGGACTTCTTCGAAGAAAACACCCCAACCTCCTCTCTAACAGCAAGCTAGACGTCGACCCGCTTCGCCATGTCGTCCGAAACCTCCGTCCGCAGCCTACGCGTTTGAACAAACCCCGTGCAGTGTACGTCACTTCAGACTTACAGACAGCCACACATGCTTTTGTGAGGTACGGCCCTGTGCGCGGCTCGCTTCAGCCCTACTATCTCGGACCATTCCCTGTTGTAGAACGTTTCTCTTCGAACTTCGTCGTCGACGTAAATGGGACACGAGATGCCATTGCGGCTTGACCAACTTAAACCAGCATTCAGCGAAGCCCCCGCACTTAATTATCTCACTGTGCCTTGCTTCCTTGGACATGCGGACGCCGCCTTGCAAGTGCGCTGTTCGTCACCTTCTCTTTGTCGCGTTCACTGGGCTGCCAGTTGTGCATTGTAAACATCGCTCGTCGCTTGAGCTTCCTGTCTAAGGGAGGAGCAATCTGTAGCGGCGCGGCGATGGCGCACCACCCCCGCAGCCATAAACAACTCCGCCGGGCTGCCCGCGGGCCTGCCGTGAACGAACCATCGTGAGTGCTGCACAACAGACACACGGACACATGACGAGACCCACCGTGCCGAACGTCGTTGAGTGCGCGAGCTCCTAGTTATCATAACTTTCTTTACTGCTTTCCTTTCGCACTAAATCCGCGCACCGTACTGCTCCTTTTCCCTCTTTACTCCTCTCTCTCTAAAGCTCTCGCCACATCCAGCGCGCGGAGTGCGCCCGCTCAAATCTCTCCTTTTTAGACAGAAATCAACTGGACCTTGTTACAGAAAAGACGTGCGTCCGTCTGGTTCACCACGGCTCTGCACGTTAAAACGTACATGCTATACACAAACAAGTGGACAGTATAAACATATAGAATAGTAGAAATTCAATAAAGACAAAGTCAAACAAAAATTTTGCAATCCAGTGCTTCTGTTGCTTTAAAAACACAAAATATGAGCATAAGCAAATATTAAAAAAAACTAATTATATCCAAGAAAATAGCTTTTCTATTGCCTTCTTAAAACTAAAGCGGAAGAGAATTGTGTTAAGATTAATACGTGAGGATCAGTATTTAGCAGATCAGGAATTTGCCATTTAATAGCTGCTGTGCATAGTTATAGTTTTATAACTAACCAGTACCAGTAGAAAGGGATGAAATATAACGTGTCGATGAGAGAAGCACTAGCGCTTGAACGCAAGAGCTGGCAGGTACGTGCTCTTCAAGAATGCTATCGCAGCAGCAGCCTCTAGTAATGGGAGGAACTAGAAATGTGTGGCGCTGATATATCCCCATGTAACAACGTCTTGTAAAAATTAAAATTAACTTAGTTTGAAAAAAGACATTTGATTTAAAGAAAACATTTTCGGTTGGAGCGAATGTGTTTTGCGTATGCTTCAGAGGAAAAACTTTTTTCCTTGAGGTGCTACTTCCCCGAATTCCAACAAGACGTGAAGAACTATCAGTGTCTCGGCGGTCAACAGGTGGGAGTGAGAGCCACAAGTGGTCGGCATCGGTCACCGGTCAACAGGTAGAAGTGGGAGACACAATTGTGGCCTGTTTTAGGATAACGGAAAGTAACCTCAGTTGTCGTATTCTTGTTACAGGCTGCCAATTTTATAAGTTGGGCTTATTGACGTGGAGGGGTTTGGATGTCCCAAGTACATTGCGAATAGCTCCCAAGTTTCTGCCATTGGAAAGGCTTTAGGTCTGTGGCGCAGATAGCTATGGAAGAGCTGCGATCTTCCGTTATGGGTGGGGCAATATAGTCGGCAACACATACCCTCGATGCTTGATGCCCATATTACAACTTGTTGTTTAGATGCATAAACTGAAAAAACCATAAACTGCTGAAACAGCAGTTTATGCAGTTTCAGCATAAACTGCTGAAAGGACCTGCTCGACATTTAGCGCTACTGTCAGTACACATCGTGCATGGTTTACTTCAGGGTACGCACCTGCGGCCAAGCCAGTGCTTCCTCCGTGGTGTTTGAGCCGTCCACAAGTACATATAAAGATTCCAGGACTACAGAAGAAGTCAGATGTACCGGCCCCTGCTCTAAAACAACTGAGCTTACTCCTCTTGCATGAAAAGTACAGCAACCACGTGCACATCTATACCGATGGATCGACTACGTCGTCCAGTTCTGGTGGTGCGGTGGTTATACCAACGCGAGGAATAACACTGTGGTTCAAGACATCGCATGTCACGACCTCAACGGCGGCAGAACTAACAGCTCTGCGTCGTGCACTAGAAATCATTGATTCTGAAAGACCTACAAAATGGGCTGTGTTTTCAGACTCAAAACCGGCATTACAATGCATGCAGTCAGTTCTCCGACGCGGCTGTCATGAACAGTTGACATACGAAACCGTGAAACTTCACCATCACGTCCAACAAAAAGGCCACGAGGTTGTATTTCAATGGGTACCTGGTCATTGAGGAATCAGTGGCAATGATTCCGCAGACAACGCTGCTCGCACATCACACCAAGATGAGCTCAGCGTTCCAATTCCACTTTCGAGGACAGACGCCGCAAGGCAGCTTCGACACCTGGCACGCAGTCTCTCACTGACCGAGTGGAACTCGCCAAACTTACGATTAACACGACTGCTATCAATTAAACCCCTCACTGCAACTCCGACCTCCATTCGGACTTCCTCGACGTGAAGCTTCGCTTCTCTGTCGCCTTTTGGTTAGGAGTTGCCTTCACAAAGGCATACCCTACATTCATTGGAGTGACCGACAGTGCAGCATGCGAGGTCTGCGGCACCGACGAAACTATTGACCACCTGCTGTGCCACTGTCCACGATATGACCAAGAAAGACAAGAACTTGCTAACGCGTAAAAAAACTGGACAATCGGACGCTTTCCGTACAGGTGCTGCTGGAACACCGCCCCCATCGCTCGTCGGCCCATAAAGCGGTAAAGACACTTTTGTGCTTTTTGAGTGCGACGGGCTTGTGTCAACGTCTGTGACTATTAGTGCACTAACACACCCGTCAGCGAACTAACCGCTCATTTCCCTTCTTTCCTTCCCTCCTCTCTTTCCTGTCATCCTTGTGTTCCCTCTTCCCATTCTCCCAGTGTAGGGTAGCCAACCGGACGTTATCCTGGTTAACCTCCCTGCCTTCTGCCTTTCTCTTGCTTCCTCCTCCTAGATGCATAAACACAGCAAAACAGGGAATACAGATTTTTTATTACAGGATTTGTATGTTTTTTCGTGACACCAAAGCGTTAACGACCCATGAAAGAGCCTTTTAATATTACTGCGATATCGAATTTCAGTGTCTTGATGTGTTTCACCGTCGACGGTACTGCATAGGCCTCCAGTATAAAGGCGCTCGTTTGGAGGTGCATTACGTCAGGCACTGCGAAGGACGGACCGACTACAGCGAAAAACACGCCAGAATGGTATTTTGTTGTGTCGGTGTAGAACTCAAGGCAAGATCACTTAAACTTAACTTCTAAAGGTGAATTCGAATGTGTGTATCTGGAGCGTGATTTGTGATAGATAAAGGATGCGTCACGTTCAACGAGTTGCCACTACCAAGTAGGTTGGTAGCAGGTTCGCTGAAGTCATTAGATGGTGTTCAAGCAGTGAGGTACTCATTCCCTCACAAAGGTATGGAAAAGCCGGGGCACACATGTTGTCGTTAATGTTGAATATAAAAGATGTTCACAAGTTAACTTTCAGAAGATATGTCAGACTCTATAATAACCTAAAAATATAGAATGACCGCAGATTTCATTCTACATAAAGTCAGAGTACAGGACATGTCCCGAAAGCTGCGGTGGCGATGTGAATGTCTAATAGTGGTAAGGGTCTAGCATCGTTAGAGAGCTGGGTGCAGTAGACTGATGAACTATCAAGCCGTATTCCATACATTAGCCAACAGGGCTCCTGTAGACGTTGAAAGGGCAACAAGTTCATTGTCCTCAGGCATTTAGTCCTCAAGAATTAAAACAAGTCGCACTTTCACCCGAAAGGCCAAGCATCGATTGCGATAGCGAATTAGTAGACAGCTATACGAATTAAGCATAGTAGTTTTATCGGCGGCCGTATAAGGTTGTAAATATTTGCTTACTAACTAAATAGACAAGCACGGTGTCACATACGCACAGGTAAACATGAACACATCTCGCTCGATCACCGCGGAAACTCGTCAAAACACTGGAGTGTGAAAGTGCACCAGCGGCAGCGAGCAAATTGACCTTCGCGCTGGCTCTCGCTTCAACACAAACTAAATGTCGAAAGCACAGCGCAAACGAAGCTACCGGCACTCGGCACATGCACTTTGTATCCATCGCAGATCGCTTTGAAGATAAAGCTCCCGCGGTCGCACACTTCGGCCACATCACAGATCGCTTTCGAGACAGGCACCCGTGCGGCATCTCCGTGAGCAGCAGCAGCAGCAGCAAGAGCAGAACGCACATTCCACACCGTCTACGTTGCCTCCTCCCCGTACCTCGCGCGTAAACAAGGACCGCGCGCGCTTCCAGCCGTCTTGCTCTCTCGTGTGCGCTAGATTAAGCTGCCGACTCCCCCAACTGCCGACTCCCCGAGATTAAGATGCCGACTCGCCCTCGCACGCTTTCACTCGTACATACAGCATACGACGCGCGGCGACGGTTTTGTCACCATTGGACTTTAAACGGAACTTCACGGCGACAATGACGGCGACGGAAAAAATGCGCTTGGAGTTTCCATATAATTTCTGGCACAATATATGCGGAATGAATCTAACTTCTGAGTCCAATATGATGCCGAGAAACTTGCGTTCTGTGCTTAGAGATACATACTGCGAGAGAGCTCAATAGCAGCGTCTTGTACTGTTCCTCTCTTATTTTTGAAAACAACGCATGTACTTATCAGTGGGCTAAACATAAACCGTTTGCATCTGCCCATTTACCTACTCTATTTCAGCCATGTGCTCGACACATCATCCGCAGATAGCAAGGTTGCACGATTTAAACTTATCGGTCCGACGTCGATGATACCGAGGAAAACATTCTGCGCTGAAAATTTGTGCGCAGAGAGCTCATTTTCACAATAAAGACTCTACAACTAAGGATGCCGTTTTGCGGCACAACAGTTCCTTGGGTTAAATACCTGGCCAAATATTGGCCAACCGCTGCATGGATAGGACAGTCAGACACGTAGCTTTTGATTATAGTTAACATGTTGCCACGGACACACAGCTCAGAAAGTTGGCGTAGAATCCCATAACGTTATGTGATGTCATACACTTTCTCCAAGCCAAGAAATAGTGGCAAAAACAACTGTTTACGCATGAATGCATCCCTAGTGTTAGCCGCAATGCGAACAAGGTGGTGATTTCTTCATCCACTTTCTCCAAAGCCAAATTGTAAGTTATTTAGTAATTTGTTAGTTTGCACAAGATGATTAGACGACGATTTATTATGTTTTCAAATACTTTGCACAGAGAGCTTGTCAGAGCTATCGGCCTGTAACTTCTCGCTAAGGATGGGTCCTTAACTTCTTTAAGAATGGGGATGATAATAGTTTCTTTCGAAGGAGTTGGAATGTACCCTGCAGCCCACATGACATTGAAAAGAGACAAAAGTGTGTTCATTTTTGCAGTAAACATCATCATTTGAAGATGAAGAGGAGGAGAAAAAGGATTATGATTTATTGACATCTACTCTGAAGGGCGCGGCGACAAATATTCACCTAGACTGCTTTATCAACTCAGTTTTGGTATATATGCTTATCGTTCTAGCATACATCTCTTTACCATTTTCTCTCTTCCATATAACTTCTAAAACAAGCTTGTATACCTACCGTATTATATAGATAATTTGGTCGCCACCTGGTACGGATTTGCAAGAAATTAGAGAAGCCTGATGATCAGCTAATGAAATGGACCATTATATACCTTTTTTGTGCACGTTTGCGTTCAAGGAGCTTTCGCTCTCCGTGCTCTTTGAACCGAAGTAAAGTTTCATGTAGTACAATGCGCAAGAGGTATGATGTGTTCCCCCAGAAAGTCATCCGGGTCTTACAGGCTGTCGCCTTGGCTAGTCACTAAATAGAGAGGGTCTGTTTGGCGGCCTTTTAAATTATTCACACTATTTCACTCTTCTCGTTAGTGTAAAACATTACACTAAAGATATACTTTTTCAAAACACCTTGTATTCTTCTGCCCTAATTACTTTACTTGTTTGATCCTAATGAGGTTTTCAACAAATGGGAGGCTCACAAAGTAGTCCCGAGTCTTTGTTTTGATTTCCCCATGCTTTTCCACATTCGTCGTTCCACCATGAGATGCGACGTTTGTTACACTGTCCCTGAGATTTTTCGATGTTTTCCGTAGTAGCATCAATTATACAGCCTGTTAAGTACATTACAGCACCATTTAAAGAAAGAATGCCCTCATGGCTGGATTATCCAAGTTGACGGAACAGTGGCAAGTTACGAGAGTCAACCTTCAATCGGTAAACGCATGAAAAGCATTCATTCTGTTTTGTTTAACTTAAAATTATCCAAACCGATTATCAGGAATCAGTACGAATTCCTAACACCACTCCAACGACATGAGTGCATCAAAACTATGCATAGAGGGATTGTTCTATATCCAACGCCAAAGAATGCTGGCTATCTGTTAAAGGGCAGGCATGAAATTTAGAAGTGAAAGTTGTCTACCCGGCGGATTCTCGCATCGCAACCAGTCTTCCCACAGAGCGCTATGTGCATTTAAATCAACTACGACTATAAACAGTTCCAGAAGTTCGTCGATAATATTTTCAAATAATGTTCTGGAAAATCTATAGCAGGGAGGAACGTACAGACAACTAATGCTAAATAGCTCATTAAACAGCAACGTCCTGATGGCACCTGCCTCAAGGCTCGTTCAGCGATGTAATTGTCGACAAGCTGCACCTTCATCGACTATCATGGCAACCCCACCCGACAAGGCAACAGCGTCGCCGGTGTATTTGCGGGAAGTGTCATTTGGCCTGACAAAGTTTGTTTGTTGATTTCTGGCGTGTCTTTTGAACGCACAGCACCTATGACTAAAACGAAGGAGGTCTTTAAGCACCTGTCATATTTGTGTGTCCAAAGCTACAGAGATAATTCCGGGTCCCGTAATGCTGGTTTTATCTTTTTTCGCGGGATCCGTAGAGTGGCGTGAAGGCCTCGTCGCTCCTGTACACACGCGCCTTTGGGAGCTTTGTGTGTGTGTCGTGAGGGAGGAGTTCCTTGGAGCCTACCAGCCCGTAGCTTAAGGGTTCTTCTGACAAGGCAGAGCAATGCTTAATGCTCGCGACAAAGAATCTGGTGGAATAGCTATGGTGGCTCTATTTGTGAACTGGGCTGATGCCAGAGTTTATCGCGGCTTTGCCCTCTTACGCGCCGCATCAGCTTGCCCTTCTGCAGCTTTGCGGGCTATGGCCGAATCCTTGGCGCTTGAAGCAACTATACATGCGCAATGAAATGTACAGTGTTGTTGTCTTATAGTACCCTGTTTCAAGGGTTTCTGGCGGTTAACTCGGGGCAAAGGGGGGTTCAAATGCTTGGCACAAATTTCTTTATTGCTGCGTATGACCTTTCTTATTAACGCTTGAATTAGGTTCTGCTGTTGCCAGACTTCGAGGAATGGGTCAGTGGGACATTTAGCTAGTCTTGGCCACTGACTAGGTACTAATAGGGCGTCACCACTAAACAGCTACTTTGTCGGGTAATTTCTAAATGAAACTGGGTACTTTCTTCAATTCAAGTAATTTGCAGCTGTAACAGTGTTATTTTTATACGGTAACGGCAACGTTACTCCGTTACACCGACTAAAACCCATGCGGTTGCGCCCACAAGCAAAATAACTCAGCAGGGGAAACTTCCCCCTGCCTTTGCGGTCAGATAATGTCGCGAATAGTCCACACCCCGTGCTCTGCAATCTGGCGTATCTGACGAGCCATCTGTCGCAGGAAGTTAAAGACATTGTCACCTCCACTCGAGCCCCGAGATTGCATGCTAGACCGGCACCATGTCGGAGGCAGGGGCTTTGCGTTCGCGCGTCCGTTCCGTCAGCCGCGTGCCGAAGCACGTCCAAATCACTGCTGTCGTGGACGTTCGACAAACAAAACTAGTGCGCGGCTTCGATGCACAACCTTGCGCGAGTAACTGACTGGGTGAGCAGACAATGTTAAGCGGCGTGCTCGTTACTATGTGTTATGTACGCAAACCACTGGTTGCGCTGCACCGCTAGGACTAACCAATATTACCCAAGGCGGCAGTGAATGTGCCATAGCAGCCAATATGTCCTACAATGGCGGCTTGTGGAGGTACGGCAACGCCATCTACATTTCGCAGGGCGAACTTCATGGCGGAAAAAAAATTCCCGTTGAGGCTTTTTGCGCCAATTAGTGTACTGCGCCAGCTCACATTACATCGCTATGACATCGCATATACTGAGCACAACAATTCAAATGAAGCGTAGTAAGTGGGAACATTCGTCACAAAGCCGCATCGCAATCTAACCTGAGTACACCCATGTATATTTATAGACCTTATTCTATAAAGGCGCGCATTACACTGATGAGCACTGAGAGTTTTCCATGAATTCATAGCAGTAGGTTCACCCAGATTTTGAACGAACTAGCATATCCATGTGTTCTTAGTACCAACACACATCTGTTATTTTTGTGTTAAGATAAAACCAGAATTACATTGAAATAATTTCACAAAAACACCACTTTAATCTTCACTAACACAGCACGCGTGCCACCTGTACATTTCCTCTAGTATTGACGACATAGCTAAAACTTAATATGTAGTGAAGAGGCAGTTAGAAAATGAAGTTATTGATCAAATCGTATAATGTTAACACTATACATATAGAGCGTTTACTGTAACGCATACGAGCGTTTTGACGACATTGCAGTGGTAAATACGGTAATACAATCTCGGCACATCTCAGCACTCATCGCCACGAGCAAACTTCAGAAAGCCTGCACAGTTTCGTATTTATAATTCTTCATGGATGGAAGCAAACAGCCTGTAACTTCCCATTTTCCAGTTCGAATTAAATTGTCTGTACTCTATCAAATGTTTCCATTGCAGACGTATTCGATGCATAATTTTAAGCAACTAGTGTTTTGCCTCTCCAGATGTAGTCGGGCTTCAATGGCGCGACCATAATTGATGTCGCTGCTCATTGGCTTGGAACCGAATTTCAGCCTCGCCTTCGCGACCGTGTGAATTGACTTTGTATTACCTTTGTGCAATCTAGAGCACGGTGATGGAGACCACTTTCCTTCTCGCCATATGGAGGACGCAAGATCACTGCTCGCCCGATCTGGCGTCGGTGGGATGATCCTTCTCCTTACTTATCTTGCTCAGTGGTGCAGTCTAATAAATAATCACGTTCTATCAAAGAAATAAAAAAGCCAGAGGAAAGGCGGATAATACTGATGACGGTTTGTAACAAAAAGACGATGACATCTTCTTGCAACGGCACAGCGCCTAAAATGGGAGGCGTAAGCATAGATCGAGCACGTCAACAGCGAAGTGCGCAATAATCGACTCCCTATCGTTTCCAAGGGAAGCGTAGTCGAGGGCGGCAGAAAACTAGGTGGGGTGATGAAGTTAGGAAATTTGCAGGCGCAAGTGGGAATCAGCTAGCGCAAGACAAGGGTAATTGGAGATCGCAGGGAGAGGCCTTCGTCCTGCAGTGGACATAAATATAGGCCGCTGCTGCTGCTGCTGCTGCTGCTGCTGATGATGATGATGATGATGATGATGATGATCGTTTCCAAAGCTGCAGCACGAGTGGTTCACCTTCATTGCTGAATACTGCAAAATATTTTACGGTATTTACTTTCACTTCAAGGGAGCAGCAGTGCTGACTATTCGTATTTTTCTGGGTGAGGCACGCAGTACCAAAAACACTGAACGTTTTGCAAGGAAAACAATATATGTACCTGGGCGTCCTGCCACCAAGACTCCGCTCCCTGCTGTGGTATCAGCGATCCCTCGAACCACTCATGTACTACTGTACTCTAGCCAAGCCTGTTTATGTCGTTTGCTGGTGGTCACATGTCATACTCCCTAGCAGACTCGCTTTCAGCACTCTCAAGATCTAAACCCTTGTTTATCTTAGGGATGGTCTGGTGCACAGTATATAACTAATACCTGAAGTCATGTGTTCTAATAGACTAGCGAAATATCTGTTGTAACTCCCTACGATACAAAATGTTTCACTCTTATATGATTGAAAACTTTAATTACTCGAATAGCCCGGAAAAAATTTTGCACTCTTTGTCAACACACGTTTTCGCTAGAATACTTGAGGACCCTGATTTGGCGCTTGCGCCAACGGTTCATCACAAATTAAAGCTTGGAAGGATGGAGAGCGAAGGGCCGCGAACTTGGGCCTTCTCGAAGAAGTGTGCGATAGGCTTGAAGCGTTTGGTACATACCAAGCAAGCGGATAGGGCGACTTATATTTCAGCTGCCGCAAGCGTCCCCGTCGTATGCAGATATTCGCCAGTGTCTAAGTCATCCGGGAGTTGACCTTAGCGAGCAGGCAACCTACCCCAACATAAAGAAGTTGTTCGTCGCATGGAACACGGTCATTCTGTACTGCGCACCTGCGCAACGTCTATTTAGCAAATGACACGGCGTCTTCACTATAAAGATGGTAAACTCTCCGTTTAAAGCTTTGAGAAGCAACTTATTTTACACTCAACACGTTTTGCAAACAAAAACGCCACGTAAATGAGGAAATACAAGTTTGAGACAGACCTTTTTAAACTTCTGTTAGCGTTGCCTTTTCGTTGTACCTTGTCCTTCGTTTATGACGCATGTAACTTGACTATTTCACTCGTATTCTGAATTTTCCACCTAATGAAATACATTGTTTGCCTTTGTTAGATTTCGTAAACTGTTTTCACGGTAAGAAGAGAATAACGACGTCATTTTGCGGTAGTGACCGTAACATGTTACTTTGCTGCAACTTGTCAACATAACTAACGTGGTTACATTTCTGCTCCAGGGAACTGTAATTGCAACATCATTACTTTTTGCTGGTAGTTCGTCCATAACTGCTCAGCAACACTGAAGGGTAAAATCTTTATAACGGTCCTCTCAGTGTTCTGATAAGGAATTACATGAAAGCATCAGAACGTTTCTTTGTGCTTTACAAAAAAAATTGAAATGATTCTAGGTGGTCTCTGTGTCTGTAAGAGGAGGAACATATATAGTTGGGGGAATGAGGAAACCATATACATTTTAATGATTTTGGCAGCGGTGCCAGCCACCCGTCGCGGAGCCCAACACCATTTGTGCGTACACAAGGCCTGCAAACACCATCTGTACACAGCCCCTATAACCAAATACTTCATCACCAAGCTTTCATGTTTATCCAACAAAAGGTTCACCCTAGCCGCCAGAAAATTCGAAAATAACACAAAAGGAGGAGGAGACAGGATAAGTTGTAAAGAAGAGATGAAAGTGAAAGGTCGACGAGGCAGACAGGAATGGGCGACTACCAATTTCCTCCAGATGATTCCATGCGGGGTGATGTCTGCGTGAAGCCGAGGCGAAAGGGTGTTTTGCCTCCACCGTGAGGCCTCGAAGGTACAAATACCCGGCACCAGTTAAACCTCGAATATCCCTTTTTCCTCGGAAATAGCTAAGCCACGCGCAGCTAAGCACGCCAGGATCCAACACACATGTGGTCGTGGCTGTTGTGTCACAAGATATCCTATGGCTGCTGAGGCCAACGGCCCAGTGGGGGTGATTTGTCTTGCACCTTGTGATAACAATAGACCTTAGTAAATACTGGATCCCTCCCACCATTGTCTCCATTCGAGGCGCTGGCAGCAATCTTCGCCAAGTGCTCTGTAGTGCAATTTCATGCACTATAGAAGAGTGCCGTTTTTGCATCAGTTCCAAGAGTCATTGCAGCCGTTTAGAAGCGTGGTGCAATACCTGGGAAACATGTTATCTCGCTCAGATAGCTGTGCCTATTGATAATTTAAAGCTGGGAGTATGACGGCCTAGTTAGGTGAACTTATCAGAAGTGCGCAACCGACTGACTTTATTGTCTGTGGGAAATATTTGGGTCATGCTACATAGGGCAAATTTAATCATAGTTTTCAACTAATGTCGATCTCATCATTAGCCCTTTTGTTCACTTTAAGCAAGGATTGCCCTCAATGTCATCGTGGCTTGCGCCTGGAGTTTACGAGCTGACTAATCCACGCTTCGAATGTCGTAATCTCATCAAGCCACCAATAAAGCTCCACTCTTCCACTGCATTTTCTCTAGTCCTCTCAACCACATGTTATTATAATACACCACTGTTACATCTACGCAATACTTGACGTGCACCACAAGCTTCATCGAAGTCTCTAAGGTTCACAGCACCCGATTTCGGTCAAATGTATACTGTCGTCTTGATTTAATTTAAGACTGCAAGGGTAATTTAAAATTAAATAACTGTGTGGCGTTCTTAAACTTCGGTTCAGCAATCTCGCCCCGAGATATTCTCACCTTCAACACATTTCATTTAGCCGTTTAGCACAGACCAGCTTTCAAATAAAGGCAATGCTTCTTTCTTTACAGCATATACACTCTCCTCTTGAAAAGATTTGTAGCACTGAAGCTCACTTTTCTAATCCGTACTTTGTGTAATTATTTTTCCCAAATAGACACGAACTAGATTCTATTCCTGTTAGATATGCACACGAATATAGAACAGGAGAAAATGTCTGGGGTAATGTTCCGGAAACACCCATCGGCTTTACAACTACGCAAGACACATTGTTTACGTCATTGGTGCTACGTCATCGGTGCTTTCTAGGCATATTATCACTTAAGCTTAAAAGTACCTTACTTAGCTTCGCAACCTTTACGTGTTCTATTTCCCAGATGCCTCAGCATGTGTCATTGCTATGAAGTAATAAACAATCACTGAATGGGAGCTTACAACTGTCGTTGTAAACTAAAGTGTACAATCATTGCGTTCTACCGGTTCTAACATATGGGGCAGAAACTTGGAGGGTACCAAAAAAGTTCAAGAACAAGTTATGGACCGCACAAAGAGCGACGAAACGAAAAATGTTAGGCCTAACGTGAAGTGACAGGAAGAGAGCGGTGTGGATTAGAGAGCAAACGGGGATAGCTGATATTGTAATTTACATTAAGAGAAACCAATGGAGCTGGGCAGGCCATGTAATGCGTTGAATGCATAACCGGTGGACCATAGAGGTACAGAATGGATAACAAGAGAAGGGAAGCGCAGTCAACGACGGCAGAAAACTAGGTGTGGTGATGAAGTTAAGAAATTTGCAGGCGCAAGTTCGAATTAGCTAGCTGAAGACAGGGGTAATTAGAGATCGCAGGGAAAGGCCTTCGTCCAGCAGTGAGCATAAATATACGCTGCTGATGTTGATGATGACGAATAAACAACAGTAATTGCGTGATTTTGGAAGCATGCGATTTGTGTACAACCTAGCACATTTCTGCAAGGATCATAGCTATATGGTAAGCATTTGGCGTGAGTTTCGTATCAGTATCGGCATCAGCATGCAATCCTTCGAAATACGTTACCCATGTAGTTCCAGGGCTTTTTGATTTCCTGACGCAATAGCAGGGCTACCTTTCTTGCGGTTCCAGCGCGCTCTGTACCATGTCGACCATTTTATTGCGCCTAATTATCCTTCAATGATGCCATTAAAATTATCATAATTACCAACAACGAAACAAGAAGAATGTGGTGCGGGCAAGGTATTCGCGCGTCAGATGTTGTGCTTTGAATTTCATTGGCGTGAGGTCATGTTATCGCAGAGCAATCAGCAAAGATGTCATCGAATGCTGAAGTCATCAAAAATGTTAAATTTCCTGCTGATGGTGTAGGAGAGCAATCCATTCACTGAAAGGCGTGTGGTTGCGTCAGTAGAGCGCCGCCCAAAATCATCTACGATGAATTTGTGCAAACTGATGGTGCCCAGTTTGCGCCCGCAACAATTAAGAGTCAGCAGATGGTGCGGTGCAGTACAAGGTTCATAGTTAGAAAGCGGTGGCAGTACTGGGTGAACTGTTGACCACCTGAAGTCGAGAGGCTGACTGTCGGAAGCAGCGATCCTCTACGGAGGCACGGCGCATGTTGCAGTCCACTCTCGTATATATTATTAGGAAACGGTGACCGCTGGCGCAATCGTTGAGATAGAGGAGGCAGATTGTTGTACAATCAATGCCACTAGGCACCGGCATTACTTTTGCACCCATGAGAACGGCCGCGTGCACAGGCGGGCAGTGATGCAATGGAACGATGCTAGAAGTAGGGGTCCAGTCCCGCAGCTGTGGTACCAGAAGTATTGGTAGATGGTCTAGCGCGGAAACTGGGCGGGGATGACCGGCAGGTGGGGGAACGATGGTGACGTGCTGGTTCATGAGTGTTAGAGCACCCAGGTGAGGGTTTTAGCTCGTAGACGTGCCTATCGATGAGTGACAGTTGCGTATCGTCTGGTGAATGTGTTGGCAACTGCCCAGCGAAGGCAGAGATTGTCGACGACCACGAGCAGTCGAGTACTCGGCCTGGAAGCTGGGCGATGTTGTCGGGCGCCACGTGCAGCACCTAAACCACGCTTCATGGAAGGCGCTCAATGAATAAGTCACGCTGTAGACCGAGAAGCCGTTGCTTGCGAAGCAAGTGTAAGATGCTTGAGGGTGAGTAGAAGGTGCCTGTTCGCCCCGAAATTTTTGAATCTGAACTGCTTTTGTTTTTAATCCAACAACATTCTTTGTCTTTCTCTATTGTTTTTCGCGGTGGTCGATGGTTGATAGCTGATGGTCGGCCTGTTAGCACAGACACAACGACGCCGATGCACAGGGCGCGTGCTGTCGCTCAACGGAGTTGCCGGTAGCGATGCTCCCCGAACGCAAAGCCTTGTTGCTCTTGGAGACGCACGAGCTATTATGCGAGAGCTGAAGTTGTCTGAAAGCGTGGAAAGTTTTGGATGCTGTGGAAGGAGACCCGTCTTCGGGAAAGAAAACTCTCCTCTTGTCCCGCCACCATCAACACTACGCAGTAGAGTGCAGCTACATTCAACTGTAGTGCGTATATGCGCAGCGGTTTCTTTGTGCACGACAGGGCTTGATTGCGCGCTCGCGCTATAATTGCTCCGGTCTGGCCGTGCTACGTGGTGCGTACCGGCTGTCTCCTGCGCCATGTTTACAGAGAAATAGTAGCCACATCTAACTTGCCCATTTCGAAGCGCTATCCATAGCTCTATACGAAGCAAATTCGGCCAAGGCATCTAAGCAAGAGCGGCCAGGAGTGTGCGCGCGCCGGCAAACGTGTGTCTGCTCAGATCTTAAGTCCCGCGTGGTTCGAGACCCGATGGCTACGATACCCGTAAGCAGGGTGACCAAAGATTATTTCCTGCGCTGGCGACCATGGCAGAGACTGAGCCGGCGATAGACGGCTTCTCCCGAAAGTTTTTAATTATTATCGAAATTTTAAAAAATATTTTCGCTTACTTCAGTCTGTTTATTGAACTTTGTGAATATACAGGGTGTTTCAGCGAACACTTTCAAAAATTCTTAAAGGTTGCCTGTGGCAGATAGCCCAATTCTTGTTAGTGAGCTGGTCTACTCGAAGAGGCGGACATTACTTCCACAAGAAATTGAAATGCATAATCGAATAATTAAGAGAAATTCAGTAATGAAGCTTTAAACTAATTACGTGATGGCCAGTATTTCAATTTACAAATTGTAGCCATGGAGTTCGCAAGGCGGATGCACTTGAAACGGATTCTCGGGATGACACCAGTTTCGAGATATTAATTCCCGAACTTTGTGGAGAAATGCATTGGCCTTGCAGTTAGGTTCTTAACAAAACGTCGCCTAATGCATTGAAGCACTCAATTAACTGGTGCCGCTCATCATTCCAGCGTGTAGAATTTCACTCCTGTTGTCTAATGGGCAGGCCGCGTCTACAGGATTTGCTCCATTGCTTAAGGGGGTATGAACCATTCATTGTCTTACGTAACGGACGGATTTAATTTTGAAGCAATTTAATTTCGAACAATCGCAAGCGGAAATAGCGGTGGAATGCTGCTAACCATGCCATCGGCAAAATTCCGAGACAGTGACGTCGTTCTCTCCGAGGCAGCCGAAGTTGAGGTTACCGAGGTTGAGGCAGCCGAGGTATAAAGTTACCTCAATTATGAGGTAAGCTCATAATTGAGAAATTATGAGGTTACACACACCGGGGCCGCACGTTTCAGCTTCGCTGGTCAACCATCTTCACGGAGTGGAAGGGCCGACAATTTTCTTTACATATTAGAGCTGCTATGGTCCATAGGAGCGCTTCATCCTCCAGAAAATATGTTTCCTTCATTTATAACGAACATTGTTTTTGATATAATCACGAAGCAGGTTATACAATCAGTGGATGTAGATGTAGATGTAGAGCATCGGTGTTAGTGGCACATACCCACTCTGGGGGATTGGCCAAGAACCGGGTAGTTCGATGTAACAATGCGAAAGGAGATTTATAAAATAATCCAAACCTAAATTTGGGAATGTATACGCGTGTGAGAATGAATAGGTGGAATACATCACATGACTTGAATAAAGAAATAAATGAAGACTAAAAAAGAAATAAACAGCTAGTCATCAAATTTGTCAAAGTATTTCGGAACCCTAGGCCCTGATTTTATCATCTAAATCTTCCTGATCTTGCAATGTAATCCTGAATGGCATCGACAGCCTTCCTGTCGCTGTGCCCAAGTGTAGAGTGGACTTGTTCCATAAAACGAAGTACTTCTTTCTTCTTTCTGTGGCTTTACGTGCCAAAACCAGTTCTGATTATGAGGCACGCCGTTGTGTAGGCCTCCGAATTAATTTGGACCACCTGGGGTTCTTTAACGTGCACTACAACGCAAGCACACGGGCGTTTTTGCATTTCGCCTCCATCGAAGTAGCATCGTGAGACACACTTGTATCTGTGAAGTTAAGGCTCGAGACACGATGCCCAGTCACGCAGGAGGTTCATTCTGAAAGTTCACGCTTATGGGACTGTTTTTGATAAAATCCACTACGCCGTGCAGGAGAATAACTTGATTATTCTAGGAATAACGCCAGCTAGCCTTAAGGCGGCAAAGTCACAATTATTATGTATTGCCTGTCAAAAGATGTTCGTAGAACATATGTAATAAGTTTGTCTTTTGCAATTCCAGTAGATTGTGAGGAAAAATTCACTAAGGTAATGATGTGTATACGAACGCGTCTGTCTGCAGTAGACAAATATAAGCACACAACTCTGGTAGTGATTACTGCAATGCCGCCTCTGAAGTTGATGTGGTTCGTTTAATAAGCCCACCATTCTCACGCACTTGGACATGCTGGGAACAACCCAAGAAATTGTATTTTTTTGTATTTTTATGAATGAGAAAGCTAGGCAAGTTTCTGGAATCCATTACCCGAACACAATGCGATATATCTTGATTTACTGTGATTACTGAGCCATTGACATTGTGTGAACTTTTTTATCACTGCCTTTGTGTCGCGGTTGCACTACAGACTTGGTTATGAGATGCTCTCTTATCTTGAGCCCTTTATTGTTACAGATTATACTAGTCACTCATCTTTTTTCTCCCTGCTGTCCTTTACGCTATAAAAGACGGCGCCTGCGAGTAGTCCAGCTACACTTGTGTGGCAAAATTTCCCACCATGAAGGCCTACGTATTTCTGGTGATCCTTAGCACTGCTTGTGGTGAGTTGTGATCTTATATGGTATAAAATATTCATGCCGTTACAAGTAATGTGCTTATACAAGCCATCTATATAAAAAAGTTGTTTATATTTACTTTTGAAATTCATTTAGACGTTCCTTCCTATTTCAGGCAACAAAGCAAATCGTTTCCTTGGTTCCCGGAATGCTCAAGAGGCTAGGATATTATTTATGAATATGTGAAATAGTGCACAAAAATATCGAATCTGTTGAATAACTACAGATACGTGATAGATAGCTTCGTACAATGGAGAAATTGACCAATGTTCATTCAGTTCATTCAGTGCTTTTATCGCTCGATTTCTACGTACATACAGTGTTTTGTTTTTTAGTTGCAGCCATTGCATTAATTTCTACCATCACACTATGGTATTGATTTTTACGTGTTTGTCTGTAATGTTTACATTTCTGAAAAAAAACTAGCCCTGACAATTATTGCCCTGACAACTGCAATCTGTAGTCTGTAATCTGTACTTTCCTGAGAAGAAAACTGGCATTGACAAATACTACGATTATTTAACCGCAACATGCATGGAGTTTACGAACAAAGCATACTTTCATTGTGAAATCATTTGTCTTCATGAGCTTCACGAAGTTGTGGAACCTGATTGAGACTAACGATGAAGTCGAGAGCTTAGAATTTATTCGAACCAACTCTAGAGGAAAAGCTCCCCATAGTGCCCATGTATTAAAATCGGGAACCGCAAGGGCGCTGCCATGTTGCTACTCTATGCTGGCGCGCAGGCGCAGACGACGAGGTGCGATTCAGATGAGGCGCGCAATCAACGCGATTCCAAGCCTCCGTCAGCACGGTAGCGCCATCTAGTTAAGCGGCCTGCAAACGCATCCTTTTAGGCACCTTAAATTTTACATAAAGCTTTTCTAAATAGCCATCGAATGTTTCTGAAAAATATAAGGAATTAACTTTAAACGTTGTGCGTGCCTACGTGCTACGTGTAAGTGCTAGCTCTTGCATAATATATTGAATATTTTAGTGCTGCAAAAATGAGTCGTAGCAACATGGCGGCGCCTTTGCGCTTCCCGCTTTTTTGGCCCAGCTTTTCCTCTAGAGTTAGAATACTAACTATATGGCCGAGAGTATCCTGCTTCGAGCAGTACTAGGACCAACGATCTAGGCAACCTTGCTCTTTAATTATTGCTTATTTGGTCTACATTCACAACAATAATTTAATTAGCGTTCTCAAAGTCATTGCGATCATAGCCAGCGATTTATTCACTCTGTTTTAACCAGGTCTCGATAAAATAATTTTTGTGGGATTTTCAGCGCATTTCTCGCATCTTCAAAATTGTAATATTTGTATAGCAACAGAACAGATCGAGGATTTGGAATAATTTAGTGATTTTTCCAGTTTACACAATATGAACTCCATACAAAATCTCGCTGTAGAAGGGTCAAATTTGAGAATGCCAACTATTTCATGTCTATAGCAGGCCTGAAAAGCACCCATCGAGCCACAAGGCAATTATTCCCGGGGAAACACATTGCGCAAAGCAATGATAGAAAAGTATGCGCTACATCGAACGACATACTCAAACCGAGCAAGAACACCGAGTGGTAGACCTTCCAACTCATTTTACCAAATCATTTTGCGCACGTTATTCAAACCTGCAGCTGAATTCCAATCAGAAGTGTTTAAAGATGCATGTAACCTAAAATATCATAACATTCATCAATGCCTTTGCTGTTGATGCATTAGGTTATCGTACCAAATTGTGTAGACATCTCTTAAAAGAATTCATGGGTTAACGGGAAATATAGCAATCGCACAAAATAAAATTTGCCTCGCGTGTTTGCGCTTTCCTACGAATGACGTCGAATCCCGTTAGTGTGGCTGTGCTACTGTGTACAACGTATAAGCGCCTCGTCGCATTGGAAATCGGTTGCACCAAATCCATGTATTGCGGACTGCCACTTTCACTTAAACGAAATGAAGAACTGTTATTTAACATGCTATCTGAATACGGAAATTGAGTTATATTTTTAAGCATCTATAAAGCGCACAATTGGTAACAAGAGCCCACGCAATAGTCCAGGTATTTTACCGCCATTTGGGCTCCCGCCACAACTGATGCTTCTTTTGAACACATCACCTTGAATATGTAATCGTTACAGAAACGCCCGAATTGATGAATTGATTCACGGGGACTAATTGAAAACTCACCTTTTTTGTGTCTTTATCCAGCTTTAAATGTTGAACAGCAATGCGCTGGGAATGCGGACAGAGGGCTCTGCAAGCTTAGCCTGCATAGGTGGTGGTTCAACACAAACACAGGAAAATGCGAGCAGTTTTACTACGGCGGCTGTGGTGGAAACCATAACAGATATGACACGAAGGAAGTTTGCGAGCATACATGTGCAAATGAAAAGGGTGAGTACCCATCAGGTTTAGATTGCAGACTACAGGGAAAGGAGGGAACAAGAGCCACATTGGCTGTAACGATATTTGCTTGCTTCTGTATGAAGCATGACTTTTTTATGCGTGTATAGTGTAGTAGAAGTGCACAGGATATGTGATGGAGGACTTTTTTTAAAGGCCCAAGAATTTTGCCCTAGATAGTGTGAATCATTAAATGGAAAATTGCATTAGGTTACGTGAAAAAATTCAGGCTCGTGTTGATGATATTATGTTTAGTCTATCTACCACAAACTATAGTAAATGTCGTTGAGCCAGCAAACTTTTTTGAGGCATGCGCCCCCCTTAAACTCTGTGGATAAATTTCCAGATTTTCTTGCATGGAAGTTAGCATATGAAGTACGCGCATCCACTAACATCGCATGAAGGGAAACTGCACTCAAGTATATTGGAGCGGCACTAGAACATTAGCAAAATAGTGCGCCATATTGAACAGAGCAAGCAGAACTTCGTGAAAAGGCACGGAAGTCGAGGAGACCTGATGTTGTGTGACCTCTTGCCACTATTTGAAACCTACTCTCGGTAGCAGGTTGTGGCACATGTTGCAGGTCTTCCACTCTTCTCGAAACAATAAACGAATGTTACATCACTGGTTAAGTTTCTTATATCGAATTTCAAATGTGTGCATTTCAGATTGCGGGATGCACATCACTTGTTTTAGTACAGCTACGCTACGGATATTTGTTATTCAGGAACGAAATAGGCACATGTGCATGCACAGTGATCGAGCCAAAACTGCAAAAATTCGCATCTACATTTGTAGCAATCGCTGATGGTTTCGTTGCATATGTACAGTTATATGAAAATAATGGTCATTTATGCACGGTATTGCAAGCCATATTCTCGCGCAACTTTCTTAATCGTGTAAACGTATAAAACAACTGACAAATAAATTTACGTATATCGCCTTTTACTACTAAACTAAATAATGTATGTAGGGCGTGGGTTAGGGGGCAGCCTAGTAGATTCTTAAAAATGTGAAACGAAACAGCACATCATGAAACAGTAAGATTTTTGCTGGAAGTTCATTTTTCAATATGGTTGCACGAGAAATTCTGTTTCTTCATTAGTGCAACTGCATTTTTATTGTCGAAAGCTGCCAGCAATTAACTAAGTTCTTTCAAAATTCGCAGAGACTATATTTACTTTGTAGAGTACATAAAAACAATAAAAGAAATCTGGCACTTGACTTCTATGAAAATAAACTTTTCTAAGTGGAGAATAAATTCTATTATGCAGCTGGTTCTCGATATTGTTTTGCAAAAAACTAAATGCTACATCATTATGACTACTTCAATATATGCAATCTGTGTTTTTACTTCACTGAAGTCATCGCCATGTTGTCGAAGATGATGATATATATATATAGATTTATATATATATATGTGCCTAGTCCCAGCTGATCAGACAAGCTACAGGTGACGTTTTCTACTTATACTACTTTAAAAGCACAAAAGTATATACGGGAACAAAAAGAAATCGATATTTTGCCATATTTTGATGAGTGTGAAGGCATAACCACTACGCAAACTGGAGGCGAATCACACCCCATAGAAATGCATAATCGTCCCCAGACCTCCCGGGGATATTGTTTTTTCGGCTAGTGCCAAATGAATATTTGCGGTTGGTTGAGGATTGAGTAATTTAGCACGTAATTTTTCTTTGTCAAAATAATTTTGTCATATTATCTTGTGCGCACAAACATTGCTGCTGGAACCTCATTCTGGGTGGATTTAGAAAACAAGCATGTCCACGAATGCACTTGATAAGGCGGCATGGTGTGAATATCATTCTACGTCGATCTGGTCACATGCTGTTTTTTGCCATTTTCATTTTTGCGGGGTACCAGAGAAATAAAAGTATTACCTCCTCGGTATACTTGGTAATCAATTGGCATCAATATTTCTTGCATGAATGACGCGGTGAAACTAAATAATTTCTACAAAACTAAGCGCAAGAAAACTTCATGTTACAAGGAGTCTAGAAATGAAAAAGTATATTGGGTGTTCGTTACGATATCCTACGTAAGTATTCATTACATTTCCGTTTTTGGATTACACTAATAGTCACGCTTCCAACTCCACTGCTTATACTTGTTGAAGGATCCTAATTTATTTCCTTAGATGGTAGGCCTCGTGGGCTGACAATCGAGTTATTACCAAATTAGAGGTTCTACGAATGGCGACCGATACTTGCCACACTCACCTTTATTACTTTCACTCAGTGACACAGCGTTAATCATTTTTGTACTTTTGCTCACAGTGCGGGTTGAGGAAATGTGTCGCCGTCCGCCGCACCGTGGTCCATGTCTCGCCAATATGCATCGATTCTACTATAACCACCTGACGGAATCCTGCCGCCCTTTTGTCTATGGAGGTTGCCAGAGCAATGGAAACAACTTTCAGTCATACTTCGATTGCATGAAAGTTTGTAAGGGAAGTTTACTCCCGTAGAGTGTGCAGCAGTTTGCGATGATAAAACAAACTCGCAGAGATGTAGTTTGATTTCTTGCAATAAAAAGCTTTTCCTGAAACGCTTTCATTTTAGATAATTCAAGATGTTATCGTGTAAAAATATATGTAGAGCCGTTTTTCACAATATCTTGGGTGAAAAGAAAGTACACTGACACTGAGCAACCAACATGCTAAGGCGCACATGCTTTGAATAAATCAGACTTACGAAGTAGATAACTTTTAAAGGTTGTCTTACTCTTGCCATTTCCTTTACTGGTATTAGTTTAACAAGGCCGTGCAGGTGCAATATCTAAGCGCCATATTAGATCCTAGGTTGGTGGTCACATTGCTCACATTACGGTTCAAATTTCAAGCGCATTGTCGTCTTCTACCATGTACTTAACGTTTCCAAGGGGACCAAAACAGTGTTCATTTCATTCGTATAGATGAGGATCACGTTTATATTCTATAATAACGACGTATTTTACCGCTTTTATGACTATAGTCCCCGTCTTTTCCCCTATTTTCCTTCTCCTTGTTGGTCGACACAAAGAAAAAAAGAAGAGGTTGTTTTTGGGCTGACGCTGAGCTACGAGTGTAATTTTAGTGAGCTATTGATTATGATAAGTCAAGCCGAAACGCTTAAAAACATTTGTTATGCGAGAAAAAAAGTGGGTTGCTGATGTCCCACCATCCTCCGAGGCCATTTTCGTCAAGGAGGACATCTCATGGCCTCGTTAACCGCTTCTACCTTCTCATGGCTGACAGCAAAAAGAACAGAACGAGCCTGCACGCGCATATTTCACACGCTTAAGTTGAGTTTATTGAGCAGCCTTTGTACAAACCTCACCTATCAGGGCTACCTAATATCACAAATGTTTTGATAAAGGAAACTCATTCGGAATCCTTAAAGGTTACACGTCGCGCTTATACATAACGCGCTAATTCCGGCACACAGCCATTGGGATTATCATCAGTGGGGGTATCATTGGCAACAGCGGGTATGACAAAGTGAAACACCTATCCCAAACAGAATGAGAAAAACACACATCCGTGACAAAATCATGGCCTTAAAGTATTTTCAACAACGAGTACAGAGAAAAGTGGCCTTCGGCAATTTCTCTGTCATTGCTCTTGTGCAAGCAATATATGTACTTAAAAGAGTCGCCATTTGCCCCTGTGATGACCTAAAGGAATGCTAAAAATAGTGGGACGTAGGTGAAAAGAACAATAATTAACAGCTCATGCTACTATATAATTTTGTTGGCGAATATCAAATAAAAAGTATACTAATTATGTCCAGTAACCTAGAAACAACGACAGTTTATAGAATTTTGTTGGGGAATAGGAAATAAAAAAATATACTAAATACGTTCGGTAACCTAGAAGCGAGGCAGTTTCTAGGTTTCTTTATGAAACATATTGCAGTTTACGAATTGTAGGCGGGGGGCTTGCGAGACGCATACACTTGGAATGAACTTCCAGAATGACACCAGTTTGCATATATGCGCCATCAAAACCGCCGTAAAAGTGCACTGTTGTTCCACTTACATTTTGCCAAAATGCTGTTTAATACATTGAAGCAATAAAGTAACTGGAACGCCCATGTATTTCGTCCCACACTTTGGTAAATATATCGAAACGGGTGTAAACCTGGAAATTTATTTCAAGTGGCTGCGCCTTGAAAACTCAATGACTACAATTTGCAAATTGCAACATGGTTCTTAATTTATTTATCTGAGAAGGTTATTAGTCAACGTTTGTTAATTAGTTGAATGTGTGTTTCGATTTCTCGTGCTACTTATGTCTGCCTGTTCGAAGAACCCAGCTCTACAATAAGAAATATGCTACCTGCCACAGGCGATTTTTAAAAATTCTGTGAAGCTTATTTTTGAACACAAGGCATATCCATTACCAAGCATACATGATGCCCTCGACTGCGTCCATGGAGCCAGCTATTTTTCGTACGTCGACCTGCGGTGTGGCTGTTGGCAGGTTGCCGTGGATCCTATGAACCCTGAGGAAGCCGCATTTATAACACCTGACGGGCTATACCAATTTAAAGTTATGTCATTTGGTCTATGTAATGAGCCAGCGACATTGGAGCGCATGCTGGATTCGCTCCTCAGAGCCTACAATAACCTAGAGGGCGTTATTGTTTTTCAGCCACATTTCCCAGCCATATTCAGTGCCTGTCGGACATTCTCCAAGTGTTCTGCCGCACCGGTTTATGCTACACTAATCCAAGTGCCCTTTTGGTAACCGCGAAATCACACTGCGTGGTTACCGTGGTAACAGTGTCGGAATCCGACCTAACCCACAAAAAATTGGTGCCGTGAAGCATTTTTCTGTGCCTTGCTTGCTCTACTAAAGATGATAGCTTCTTCAATGGCACTGGTGGAGGCCACAAAGAGCTTTTTGGTGGTGGCGCTGGGTACGCTGCCTGATCATCACCATCACCCGAGCACGAAACTTCGATACGGTAGCCGTGTTGTTCACTCGGCGATGACCAGTGAAGCACCCACTATGCCACAACTTACCGCACAGAAGCTGTTTCCGCTTTCTTTAATCTTGCCGTTTCCAAACGATCCAGGCACCTTCTCTGGCATGGGTGACATGGACGTCGAATATTCCATCTCATGGTATGAGCGTATCAACAAACAGAACAGGTGGCAGGATACGCGTATGCTGGCCAATGTGCTATTTTATTTGACAGGAACAACGCGCACCTAGTTCAATATGCATGAGAACGACCTGCCCTATGCAAATAACAACTGAATGACTTGTTCCGCAAGGGATAAGGTCGTCAGCTAGCCCCTAAGAAAGAACATGGTATTCACGCGCAGTCATCGACGAAATCAAGCATTCGCAAAGATACCACAACCTAACTGAGTGGATAACGGCGGATAACCTCCCAATATGTTTCGATTGCTCTCAAGTAGAGCATATTGTTGTTGTTGCCTCAAAACATGGCTCGTACCCACATGGGCCACATTAGATTGTTTGAAATGTGCGTCAAACGAAACACAATATTGGGGAAACGCAAACATTTAACACAAAGCAATAGTCAACTCAATGCCAACAGAAATTTTGAGAGGGCATATTCATAAATTTAAGGAAAAAAATAAATTGAAGTGTCCCACGGTCCGTACCGTAGCAGTGAAGCCTTCCTGATGCTTCAGTAAACTTGCATATTGCAAGACAAAGCTGGAGCCGCCTCTACCTCTTCTTCATCGGTACCGGCCTATGCTTGCAGTCTTACTCAACCTCTTCTCAACATAAACAGTTATAACTCAAATGCTTAAAGCTGCTGTCTGCGCTTTGTTTGAATCCCTTAGATCATAATGCTCTTGTTCGCGCATTAATGCTGCGAGAAATCCGTGTAGTAATGCATTTCTCTGCAAAAGCGGTGGCAACTCTTCTGAAGTACATGTCTACGCTTGACACGCAATCTATACGCCAGGCTTACGAAGGGTCTTTCACATGCTCATGCATAAAGTAAGTCCCGGATTTGCCCTGATCCGATAGCAGTGGCCGCTGCCCTTTCGTCTGCAGTGATTTTTATTCTAAACTATGGCAAGATGGACGTCACCGCATACGTATTTCATCGGCCTTAAGCATGTGATGCCCACCAGCAAGTGATTTCGACAGGCGGCACGGTATTAAGCGCAAACTTTAGAACACTTAATGCGAAGGTGTTAGTCCGTGCTATTAGAACAAAAGAGGAGCTGGTCAAGCTCCTTGCTTCGGCGAGGAGGCAGGCGCCATCCAACACGTCTTGTCCTTTGAAACTCATCGCTTCTAAGAAACCTACTATTTTCCCAATCAACTCTTTATTAAATAATTTAAGTCATAGCACTATCCTACTTCAATAAACACGTAAGAATTCATTGTTCACCCAGAACAACAAATCCAGTTATTAGGGAAGATGCTAAAAATATACTGTTCCGGTAGTTTTCGCATAAATTATTACATTGCAACTTTCCACCCTAACGACGTGATTGTGCCAATCACTCGCCTGAATTCTCTTCGTCTTCTTTCGTGTTATTAAGAAATTGGGAAGCCTATAGCCAGCCGAAGTGCGCATTGCCAATTTTCTCACATTAACAGTCAATGATGACCAATTTCAACCAATCTGCATGCCTTCCTCTTATATTTTTTGTGAGATTGGTAATAAAAAAATCTAGAAGTAAATGTTTCTCCAACCTGTAGACCAGATGTAGACAAAATTTAACCGTCTCTTAGGCCATGGTAACAAGTGAGTAAAAATTGATCGAAAACAGAGCTCCATTTGTATCCTGTAGCATGGCACGCATCTCAGAAAGGATATATTTTTGAACATGCTTAATTCTTAAGCACTATCGCAGCTTAAACTAGTAGTATCGCTGTCCCAATGGAAATCCTAGTGATCATAAAAGTGCAAGACTTGAAATTTTTGTAAATGGTAAAAGCAATAACCAAAGTAAAATTAGCGATTCATAGCTTGATAAGCTTATCAACTACAGATGAGAAGCACGCCATGATTCAATATATGGCAAAATATTTCCCACAGCAATACCTAGAATACTGTATTCCAGGGAAGCTTGCGCGAGGCATGCATAAGATGGCTCAAACCATTTACGACGGGCAATCCGTAGAAACGAAATAATTTCCCAGCAATACGTAGGGAGCTCATACATAACGAATACACGTCCACATTTCTAAAAATTGTAAAATATAGAAGCCTCATTTTTGCCAGGTCTCACTACATTCGACCCTTAGGTAGTTGAATATATATATATATATATATATATATATATATATGCCCCATATTTAGGGCAGTTTCACTGTGCCATAGTGATGACGTATAGTGATGACGTATAAAATGTGTTTGTTTTTAATGCTACTGTACATATTTAGTATATCATATTTGATATTCGCCAAGAAAAATTGTATAGTAGGACGAGCTGTTAATTATTTTTCTTTTCTGCTACGTCGCACTATTTTTTTACATTTCTTCAACTCATCACAACGGCAAATGACGACTCTTTCTAAATACATTTATTGCTTACACAAAAGCAATGACAGAGAAATTGTCGAAGGCCACTTTGCTCCATACTCGTTCGTTGAAAGTGCTTTAAAGACATGGTTTTGTCACGGATGTGTGTTTTTCTCATTCTATTGAGGATAGCTGTGCCTCTTTGTCATACCCGCTCCTACCAATGATTCACCCACTGATGAAAATCCATTAATGGCTGTGTGCCCGAATTAGCGCGTTATATATGAGCGGGACGTATAACCTTGAAGAATTTCGAATGATTATTTTTCTCAAAACATTTGTGATATTAAGTAGCCCTGAAAGGCGAGATTTGTACAAAGGCTGCTCCATAAACTCAACTAAAGCATGTGAAATATGCGCATGCAGGCTCGTTCTGTTCTTTTTACTGTCAGCCATGAGAACGTAGAAGCAGATAACGAGGCCATGAGATGTCCTCCTTGCTGAAAATGGCCTCGGAGGATGGTGGGACATCTGCAACCCACTTTTTCTCCCATAACAAATGTTTTTGAGCGTTTCGACTTGACCTATCATTAACAATAGCTCACAATAGCTCAGCGTTAGCCCAGAAACTCTCTTCTTTTTTTCTTTGTCGACCAACAAGGAGAAGGAAATTAGAGGAAAAGACGGTGACTTTAGCCAGGGTTCAAAAAAAGTGGTAAAATACTTCGTTATTATTGAATATAAACGTGATCCTCAACTATATGAATGAAATGAACGCTGCTTGGAAACGTTGAGTACGTGCTAAAAGGCGGACAATGCGCTTGAAGTTTGATCCGTAATGTGAGCAATGTGACCACCAACCTCGGATCTAGTATGGTGCGTAGATATTGCACCCTTACAAAAATTTTTAATGTGTTTTTTTAGAGAGTCTTTTGAACTTGTTCGATAGAATTCTATTGTGTTTATTTTGACTGCTTATAGAATTTTCCTATAGAGTTCCAACAGTTATTTGGCCACCGCATTCTTATAGGAACTCTGAAGACACAATTCTATAGAACATTCCTACGGAGTTCCTTTTAAGATCCTAAAGACAAATTTCTATAGAACATCTCTACGGAGTTCCTTTTAAGATCCTAAAGACAAATTTCTATAGAACATTTCTATTGAGTTCCTTTCAAGATTGTAAAGACAAATTTTTACAGGACCTTTCTACGGAGTTCTTTTAAAGATCCTAAAGACGAATTTCTATAGAACATTTCTATTGAGTTCCTTTCAAGATTGTAAAGACAAATTTCTTTAGAACATTTCTCTGCAGTTGCTTTACAGACCCTAAAGACAAATCTTTATAAAACCTATGTCGATGTTTGTAATCTGCTTGTACTTTGCCGAGGTTCTAGAGAACTGTACTGTAGGCAACGATTACAGTAAATGCAGTGGCAAAAATAATTGGCACTACAACCACAAAGTGATCTGTTTTAAACGTTTATTGCACTTCAGACATGCATCATACATACTACATACACACTTTAGAACAGTCAGCATACATGCTTCAGCCTAGAACTTGCAACACACAAACTGTAGCTGCCAATGCGCTTCACGGATCAAGCTGGTGGTGCTAACATACGAAACAAGAAAACATTTGTGGCACACTCGACTGGAGTTGACATCTGAGAAAAGCAGGCTTGTCTAAGACAAGAAAGCTTCGCATTAAAACTGCAGAAGGACCTGCTGTTCCAGCAATGCACATTAAACGGCTGGATACTAAAGCCTGAAAGTAGATTCATATCAATGTGCACAGATATATGTGCACTGCAATGTTTTGCGTCAGCTCCACAAAACCACACTAAACTTATAAAACACAGCATTCTCGCTAATTTCGAAGTGTAAAAAGAACACTGGCAATCCTTGTAAAAATGCAGCAAACAGTGGTACTCCTGGAGAAGTGCATCATATATTGTACAAAGCTTAATAAGCTTGAATGTTGTTATAAGGCAAATTTTGAGATCAGGCTCAATATTCCAAAATTATGCTGGGAAATACAAACATGACTGACGCACACCAATACCTAAGAAAACGATTTAGCTCAGGAGCTCCTATGCATGTGAATAGTGAAATCGTTTTTCATGGCAACCACAGGACTGAACTTGATGTTTGTTATTTAAAATATTTTTAATTGGTGTTATTTACATTTAGACCAATTTTTATTAAGAATGGTTGAAAATTGCACAATTAAAAAAACTTATGTTTAGAACTATAACTCACAAAAAAAACTAGCATGCACAATTCTGTTCTGCAAATCGGAATTGGCCTCGAGCTTTAGCTAAGGACCAACTCCGATGTCCCTCCTTAAATACGTGTGAAATTCCTAAATGGTTTTGAGACAACCACAAGGCTATTTTGAATTAAATTTGTAGCATTTGAGAAAGTTAAGGTCTAGCGGTTGTTGGAAGAATTTCAATTCAGAGCCTAAAGTAAAAATTATTAAAAATAGGCAGGTTTAAAGAAAAGTAAAAGCATGAAGTTTAATCATCCCCAACTCTGCAATAAAAACACATATCACAGTTCTGCAGACTGGATCAGCTATGTCTTAAGTCAAGGAATTTGATATATAAATTTACAGCTTGCGTGAAATGTTCCAATGTTTATAAGCATTTTGCACGTCCTACTCACAAATTAATTATTGTATTTAAGAGCAGTATATGATACGTCAATTTCGCCAACTTTAGTTATGGATTAGGTGCAACTAACAGAACTGTGATATCACTGTTTTTTTTAGTAAGAGTTGTTAACTTAATAGCTTCGTTTCTTGGAATTTTCGTGGATTTGTATGAAACGTCACTTGATTAAAAAATGTTACATCATGCTTGTGCTATGCGAATGATGCTTTTTTGAATGACGTGTTTACTTTGATTTAATAATGCTTTCCCATTTTACCTAATTCCTTCCTGGAGGCATGTAAGTCTTTAGTGAGGTATAAACAAATAAATGTAAATTATTTAATACTTAAATAAATAAATAATGTGGTTTGTCTCAGCATTCCAGTTTTTACCACCAGCATGACCTGTATGAAGCTTTGGCTACTGCTCACATGTTGCAAGTTCATTCTTACATGATCGCCCACTACTTCACTTCCTGGAAAGCAGCGAGGAAAGGCTAGCTTTTAACCTCGTTGGTTCCGCCTGGTACTCTGCCACGGTGAAGCCTGCAAAATACAATGGAAAATCATTTTAAAAAGGTGTAATGAACATTTAGCCATAATGTATAGGCAGGCGCAAACATGTCACAAATATATATATCTACAAATGTGGTATAAATATTTATATGTATATAGTTGTAGCACTACACTGTTTCATTTAAGTATTTCAGACAAAAAATTATAACAAGAAAGTAGCAGAAGTATCTCCGTGAAGAGGGACAGTTCTCAGGCAATCACTTTTGAGAATATTTTCACTTTCCCAAGATTTTGTGACACTAGAACTAGGCCAATGCACCGACACTAGAATGTCATTGCTAGTGACAAAAATAAAGTGTTTCCAAAAGACAGCAGCCCAGTCGCACATTAACGTCATCTTGTAATGACAACACATTTTAAGTTTAACATATGTAAGCAAGCAGGAACACCCATGAACTAAGGCTCCTATATAGACATTGCGCTACGCATAGCAAACAAATTTTTGGAAGAAAAAGAGAATGATCTACTGGCTTCCATTGTTCAGCGGGTGAAACAATATTACATCTGCCGGTCGCCATAGTTCGTATGTGCTATGCGTAATATGGCAGTATTCAATTTCTCACGTGGAGCTTGAGATTTTGAGCAATCATGATAACAATGCATTTAACTATCTGTTGCATGGGGACCAATCAGACTTTTTTAGGGTTGTTTGCAATGAAAAGTTTGCAATGCCAAGTTTGGACTGCCGTCCTCAATTTCGCATTGCTTTCACAGGCAGAGGAAAAAATTGGCTTTATCGCTCAACCCCTGGTCCGTATAATTTTCTCTCCTAGGCGCATGTTGAGGCACCGGCCAGTCTGCGCCATGTACATTTGACCAAATATGCATATGATCACAGAAATAGCACTACCCCTGACAGACACAAGACAAATTTAATAGTATCTTTAATAAAGCAAGTCTCCCTGGCCAGGGTGCCTTTCTTAGTTCACTTGTACACTGCTATGCACATGTATTTCTAGCGAAAAATAAAGCAGGCAGGATATGCATGGCAGCCCGCAAGCGAATTGAGAAAGGCAAGCAGGCAAGTGAGGCTTGCGTCAGTGAGAAATACCACCAAATTTGTCCATTACGTGTCACAGGTAGTGTACTGTACTCCTTTCACATGTGGTCAAACTTACATAGGGCAAACTGGCCGGTGCCTAAACATGTACCTAAGAGATGACCATATTTCACTCAAAAGACCAGTATGCTTGTCCTACTTGGCCATGCAATGTCACAATAGGGCATAATGTAGGATTAAGATTGTTCATCTGTGTTCACCCACACTGAAAAATTAACTAGAGAAATCAGTGAGGCATACCACATAAATAAGACGTGTGAGTGAGCTTTCATTAATAATGCACGAAAAAAAGGTATCCTTTCTAGATGACAAGGGATCGAAATCACTCTGCCTATTTATTACTGAAGTAACTGAGCAGAGCGAATACTGACCTTCATATTTATTTTCAGCAAATTCAAGCTAATCAAATGTGCATTTGCCAGACACAGTTTTTCTGGGAACAGGACAGAAATAACTGGGAAGATATTAGTGATAAACAATGGTGTGCACACTACGTGCTTAGACTTGTGACATCTGTGGCAAACTACACTACAAATTCTTACATGCACAGGTAACTGCATGAGCTTGCAGCACAAACAGGAAAAATGTGGAAATAAATGCAACAGCATAGGAAACAGTTTTAAGACAATAAAACCAAACTAAAAAGCGATAAACATACTGTGTACTAAACAAAAATAAAATTTATGTTGCAGCCAAACAATTTATGCAGGAAAAAATACTAAACATCAGGACATGTTACGTCTAGTTTTATACAGAACATGATAATGTGTGCATAATCTTTACGCACACATGTAAGTAAGTTGAATACAGTTGCATAAATATTTATCCTCTTTAGTAAACTGCATAAACTAATGTGTCGCTAAACTGAACCATGAATGATACCAAGATCCAACTTTTTTGGAACATGTACATTTCATACATACCTGACATGAGCATCCAGCCATGCTGCTGCAGGCACTCGTATGGGGTCTGCATTTCTGGGGGCTCCTCCTGTTGCGGGCCAAGGCCTCGCCACTACAAAATCAGTTGTGTTAGCTTATAGCAGTGGAGCAATAAAGCTGTCATATCGTAAACACATGCAAGGAGCACCTAAAATAGTCACGAAAACAATGTCTGCACTAGTACATGATGGCAAGAGAGCAAAAGGTTGAAATTATTAAATGGCTTGATAATATCGACCTCTTCATCAAAGTAAATTTTTGGGCACGTCGCAACTGCACATTACAATGTATTTTAAAATTTTTTAGAGAGTCGTTTTTTTATTACTTAGATTAAGCAACTTTCCCCTACCATGTTTATTTATGTGAAAGTTATGTCAGCACAGCTTGTCATGAAAAGAAAGCTATACTAGTAAGTAGCAAGCTGTGATTGGCCTACATTTTTTTCCAGCTGCTCGTAAGCCTAGAACCTCGTAAGCAGAGATTACCTACAACGTCGAAGCATTTATAAGCAAGGAAACGTCATTGAAAGAATCGGTGAAGAGGCAGGTGGATCGTTACTATGCAACTGCAGCAGAAAAACGGGAGCTCACGCACAGGTGCACAAGATGATTTCCGAACGTGATCTATCTCAACGGAAGAAAACGCTTGTCAGGATTATCAATTCCGCATTGTGGCAACAAATTTGCGTAACTAAATTCTGACAACCAGTGCGTCGCAAGCATCAGCACAGATTTCACTGTTGCCGTGGGTGTTCTATTTCCTACGTCCGCAAGGCACTCTATGCACACGATAAGCACGCACAACACACGTGTAGTTAGCAACTACGATTGCTTACCTTTTGAACAGTACGATGAGATCGAAAAGAGCTCTCCGAGTTGCCAGTGCTGCGTCGACGATGTTGATCCAGCATACATGCCGTTGCGTAATGGACGAGCTGAGGCACGCTAATAATACGCATTATTTCATCGCAACGTCCACAAAACTTTTCACGACTACCGAAGACAAAGGGAACACACTCCACGGCATGAAAATCGTTGGTCCACATTTGCCTGGCGCGCCACGCATACGGCGAGTTTGCAGCGAGACGCAGGCTACCTTCCGGCACTTTCATGCACACGAACTACACCACATTTCATTACGGCAAACCTAAAAACACGCGATCAAACAAACACTTCGAAGCAGCGTGCACTACCGACCGGCACATTCAAGACGGAGGAATAACAACACGACTTATTTTACCGGCCGCGTGGGACCGGCGCCGCCAGCGCCGTCTGTATACTTGTGAGGCTGTTATGGCCTCCGTGATGCCAGCAATAATAACCACTACAGCACGTTTTTGTGCCATTTTGTGCCCAATTACGTATATATATGTTGCGAGACAAAAGGAACCATTGACCAGTCTATATTGTACACTACAATTTAGCGCAGGAAGAAATTCCATGACCAATTCTTGCTTTTGAATCACTTATGCCGCATGTAGCCAACAAAGCATGGCCTTCGAGATCAGGTTATGTGATCCTGAGAAATCCGTGGCTGGGGCGTGATTTGAACGATTTGAACTGCAATCACCTGCCTTAAAGCGCCTAAATGACATTTCCCGCAGCCGTTAGCTGCGCTACTTGGGCCGTAACTTCGTTTTAAGTAGCTTCCTGCTGTCTTCAACATTGAATGTAGCCCAGAAATTTTTGACACAATCTCGGAGGTACACATGACAGTGTGCGATGTTTCCGTGCACTTTGTAATTGTCCGTCGCAAAGCAACAAATATGCGATGGTTCTTAATTTTGCTCGTGTGGCGCAGGTTATACCCATGTCGTCCGTATCTTTCTTTCGTGTCGGTGTGTTTATCGTGCGCGGATTGCACTCATGTCGTTCGTGCCTTCTCTGTGTATCGCGCGACCTACGAAGATTCCTCGAAAAAACCGCATGTCTCTGCAGCGTGCATGCGTCGCATTTTAGTGACGTAGGCCAAAATGTGCGGCGGCGTTCTGTGTATTTGCTGCCAAGTGCTGCAGTCACTGCGTTCCAGCAGCTAGACGCGGCTGCTTACGCGTAGTTTTGTTTAGTGTTCCTTGGTCATCTTTGTGATTCACCTGCATCGGCGATAGAAACCACAATGCGCTTCCTTGACGTTACTTTGTGTAATTTCCCTTTTTGTTTTGTTCGCCTTCTTCAGTGATTATAAAGATGCTCTTGCTTGATAGTAAAAACCCATGAAACGGGTTTGAAATAATCAGGCTTTTTATTCCTTGGAAATTGGCGCGAGTGGTAATTTTACAAGAGCTTAGCAACAGCTCTGTACATCGAGCTAAAAAGCAAAATATCTAAACGTGTTACAGTACGTGAATCTTACTATTATGTGTCAATATCTCAGTACGTTCTCTGCTGAGAACAATTGTCCAATTCGCTCTGAACTATATATAATTTTTTTTTCATATCATTTGTTGCAAGTACAAAAATTTGCATGGTTGCACTGTTGTCTTTTCGAGTTAAAAAGACACTTTGAGATATTATTCAGCAGTATTCGACACCTTCTATTGAAACGTTTATAGAGTGCAAATATAGAGCCATTCTATAGACAGGCCGCACGGTAGCTTCTTTAAGCGTCCTATAAACGTTCCTCTATAGAATTCAGTGCATATGTGAATACACACACTATATAGAACGCTTATAGAGTGGGAATGGAGGGCCAGTCTATAGGCAGCCACAATAGAAGTGCTACAAACATTCCATAACATTCTTCTATAGAATTTAATACATATGATGTCAATACACCCTCCATACACGGTGTTTCACATAACTTGAGCCAAACTTTAAAAATATGCAAATGCCACGTTGCTGGACCGAACTATCCAAACCAAGGTAATGTTGTTAGCCGTCGCTTGGAGATACTCACATAATTTTTTGCATTCCCCCTAATTAGATAATTAGTCTTAAATAATTAATCAACTTCTGAAATATTGCCGCGCGACTGGCCGTTCGAGGAACTTCGTGTGTATTCGCGGGATTCTTTCACACTCGAAACAACACTTTCATGCAGCGTGTATTGAGCAACAGAAATATGTGTCGCGAGTATTTCATGTTGCGCTGCAATTTTCTCATTGATAATTTTTATCTAAATATAATACTTGAGAAGTTCAATAATTAATTAGGACTAATTATCGAATTAGGCGGAATGTAAAAATAATTTGAGCATCTGAGGGCGACGGCAAACATTACCTTGGTTCTCTCCAGCTACGTTGCATTTGCATATTTTTTAATGTTTGGCACAAGGTAAGTGAAACACCATGAAGAATGCTTAAAGAGCGCGAATAGAGAGCCGCTCTATAGACAGACCACATTAGAACTGCTAGAAATTTTCTATAAACGTTCTTCTATAGAATTGAGTACGTAAGATATCAATACACCCTCTATAGAACATTTGTAGAGGGCTAATTGAGAGCCAGTCTATAGACAGGCCGCATTAGAAGTGCTAAAAACGCTCTATAAACGTTCCTCTATAGAATTTAGTACATAAGATATCGATACACCCTCTATAGAACATTTATAGAAAGCCAATGGAGAGCCATTCTATAGAGAGGTCACGTTGGAAGTTCTAAAGACGTTCTTTAAAGAATACTTTATAGAATTCAGTACATATAACGTCAATACACCCTCTATTGCACTTTTATTGTGTGTGAAATGACATGTTTCTATAGACAGGTTGCTTTAGACTTCGTATAGAGATTCTATGCAGACGACTCTATAGAGCGCGAGTTCCTATAGAGTTCCTTTTGACTTCATAGGAACTCATTAGGAGTTCTAAAGGAACTCTAAATTAATTTTCGTAACGGCACCTGCACGGCCTTGTTAAACTAATTCCAGTAAAGAAAAAAACAAGAGTAACACAACATTGAAAAGGTATCTACTTGGTAAACCTGATTTATTCAAAGCATATGTGCCTTAGCGTGTTGCTCAGTCTTTGTGTACTTTCTTTACACCCAAGATATTGTGAACAACGGCTCTAAATATATCTTTAAACCATAACATCTTCACTTCTCTAAAATAAAAGCGCTTCAGGAAAAGCTTTTTATTGCAAGAAATCAAACCACATCAATCAAAACCAGTTGTTTTTTATCATCGCAAACTGCTGCAAACACTACCGGAATAAACTTCCCTTACAAACTTTCATGCAATCGATGTATGACTCAAAGTTGTTTCCATTGCTCCGGCAGCCTCCATAGACAAAAGGGTGGCAGGATTCCGTCTTGTGGTCATAGTAGAATCGATGCCTAATGGCGTGACATGGACCACGGTGCTTCGGACGGCGACACATTTCCTCAACCCGCACTGTGTGCAAAAGTTAAAAAAATTAATAACTCCGTGTGTCACTGCGTGAAAGTAATAAAGGTGAGCATGGCAAGTATCTGTCGCCATACGTACAACCTCTAATTTGGTAATAACTCGATTGTCATCACACGAGGCATACCATCTAATGAAAGAAATTAGGATCTCTCAACAAGTATAAGCACTGGAGTTGGAATCGTGACGACTAGTGCAATCAAAAAACGGAATTATAATCAATACTAACGTAGGATATCATAACGAACACCCAATATATTTTTTTTCATTTCTAGACAGCGTGTAACATGAAGTTTTCTTGCGCTCCGTTTTCTAAATATTATTTAGTTTCATTGCATGATTCATGCAAGAAATATTGATACCAATTGATTATCATGTATACTGAGGAGGTAATACTTTTATTTATGTGGTACCCTGTAAAATTGGAAATGGCAAAACAAAAATACCAGCATGTGACCAGATCGACGAAGAATGGCATTTTCACCATGCCCCCTTATCCAAGGCATTCGTGGACATTTTTGTGTTCTTAAATATACACAGAATGAGATTCCAGCAGCAATGTTTGTGCGCACAAGATAACATGACAAAATAATTTTGACACAGACAAATTAGGCAATACATTACTCAATCCTCATTTTTCCATAAATCTAGATTTGGGTCAACGAGTGCAGCACAAGAAACAATATCATCGGGAGGTCTGCTTACGGTTGCGCATTTCTATAGACTATAACTAGACTTCAGTTCCGAAAAGTGTAATAATGTCATTCTCGTTTAAATATGGTAAAATATTGATTTAGTTTTGTCCACGTATGCACGTTTTTATTGTAAAGTTGTATAAGTAAAACGTCAACTAGTTTAATCTCCTGGAACTAGATATTTTTATACATCTGACAGTTCTACTTTCCCGGCCTATTTATTAACACATTGACAAAGCTCGTTTGATTATCATCTTGGGCAACATTGACGATAATTTCACTCAAGTAACCACAGAGCGAAAATTTTCATGCAGTCATAGTGATGTAGCCTTCAGTTTTTTGAAACATACTATGGAGAACCAGCTGTATAGTGGAACTTGTTATTCTTCACTAGCCAGAAGCATAATTTCATGGAAATGTAGTGTTAGATTGCTTTTAATTATTTTATATACTAGCCACAGTAAACACAGTTTCCGAGAAATTTGGAAGAAATTGGTCTATTGTCTGCGGCTTACAACAATAAAAATGTGGTTACAGCATTGAAGAAATAAAATTTTCCGTGCAACTACATTAAAAAACCATTTTCATAAAAGCACTTCATGTTTGATGGTGCGCTGTTTCGTTTCCCCGTTTTCAAAACTTACTATACTAACCACTTCTCCCCCCTCCCCTCTCCTCCCACCGGCATAATTTTAGTTCATTAATACACGACAATATTTGCCAATTTATTTCGCAGTTTTCGATGTGTACATGATTGACGTATTTGCTCAACAATCTGCTTTGCAATCATTATGAAATTATGAATATTTTTATGTTCCTGTACATACAGCGAGGGGAAGATCAGACACAGCTACAAATGTAAATGGGAATTTTTACAGTGTTGGCTCTATCACCGTGTGCACACATGTGCCCATTTCAACCGTGAAGAAGAAATAACGGCAGCGCATGTGTCCTAAAAAAGCAATGGTCAGGCCGTAATATCAAATGCGCTCAATTAAAGTCCCGCATCAGAAATCAAAACAGTGATGTCCCCTTTGTACATTGTTTTGATAAGAGTTAAAGACCTGTAACATGTTCCGCAACCTGCTACCAAGAACATGTTGCAAATAGCGGCAAGCGGCAACAAAAGCCTGATAGCTTGGAAGTTTCTGATTGCATCATACAATATGACGCAACATTTTCCTAATTATCTAGTGCCGCTCCAATGCGCTTTTGTACAGTTACGCCTCATGTGATGTTAGCGGATGCGCGTACTTCATATGCCATGCAAGTAAATAGGGTAATTTTTTCTGCGTTATACGCTGGCGCTTACCTCAAAAACATTCTGCTGGCTCAATAACCTTTACTAAAGTTTGTGACAGATAGGGAAAATATAATACCATCAACACGAGCCTGATTTGTTTTCCCCGAACCTAATCCAATTTCACGTTCCAGAAACAATACTATCTGCGGCTGAATTCTTGGGCTTGCCACAAAATTCTGGCCCGAAATAACCTGTGTACTACTACTATCCTTAAAATACGCGTTTATACACGCATGGAAATATCATGATTCATGCAGAAGCAGGCAAATATTGTTATAAGCTGCCAGGGGCGTAGCCAGGGAGGGGGGGTTGGGGGGTTCAAACCCCCCCCCCCCCCCCGAAATTTTTTCCGCAACCCCCCCCCTCACTTACCCACCCTTTGTTCTCGTCGCTTCGCGCTGACATAATTCATGAAACCGGTGCTACTTTCCCAATTTCATTCCTGGGCGCGTCCGTTTGGGTTGCTAATTTACAGCGAATCATGTCTGCGTATATGGAAAAAACTGTCACGGTGTTTGTCAAGGCTTTGGCACTCTGTGAAGTTTTGGGCGAGAATGTGGCGGCCGCATTCTGAAGCAACAAATGCGCAACAAATTAAGCAGTAAATGCGGCAGCCACATTTTAGATGATGGCGAAAACGCTCGAGGCCCGTTTACCTAGATTTAGGTTCACGTTAAAGACCCCAGGTAGTCGAAATTAGAGCACTGCACGGGCTCGGGCTTACCCGAAAGCCCGGGCCCGGCCCGGCCCGTGGGCCGGGCCGGGCCGGGTAGAGCAGTTTTTTCACGGGCTCGGGCCGGGCTCGGACACGGCGTGTGCTTTTTAACCCGGGCCCGGGCCGGGCTCGGGTTTTTTGACGCGGGCCCGGGCCGGGCTCGGGCTTTCTGCGAGTTATTCTCGGGCTTATCAACTCTGAAAAACATGTATTTTCGGTCTCGGGTCGGGTTCGGGCCGGTTTCGAGCCGGGCTCGGGCCTGGCTCGGGCTTAAGGTAAAGGGGTGGCGGGCCGGGCCGGGCCGGGCGGGTAACGTAGATTATTTCCGGGCCCGGGCCGGGCCCGGGTCTCGCCATAAAAGTTTTGACCGGGCTCGGGCGGGCCGCCCAATGTAAAAACGGGCCCGGGCCGGGCCCGGGCCGCAAAAATCGGCCCATGGAGTGCTCTAGTCGAAATCTCCGGTATACATTTCCGCCGCTTCCCTTCAGGTGCCGGTTAGGCCGCGCTCGCGCAGGCTACGTTCACACTTGGTCTCGAAGCTGTCGTAAGCGGCAAAATCTTGCCAAAATCCGCCCGCCTAGGCGTCAAAACAGGCAGAAAAACAGGCTGCGAGCCAAATCGGTCTCGGGCCGATTTTTTCGCCATGGCGAAGCGGAAACGCGGCGGAAAGTCGTTCTGCTTCACTGGAAGCTACACTAGCATGTAAACAACCGGTCGTAAAATTGAACATGGCACCAAACGTTTAGGCTGTAATGCTGATCGACGCGATGAAGAACGAGCCCTTGCTCTACGACAAGAGTGGCACTAAAACGTACTGTCAGCAATACTCGCGATAGTATTCAACGTCGCGCGACCGGAGGTGCGGCAACGAAGCCTTGGCGTGACCCAACTTCTCGCGCTTTTGCAAAGCCAGGCGAACCCACCACCGCCGTTTCCGAGGTGTCCGCGTCTTCCGTTTATTCATTGTCCATTTCTAGAAAGCAAGTAGGTAGAAGTATAAAAGTCATTTCTTCTTCCACTTCCACGGCAGACTTCTTCCACTTCCACGGTAGTTAGGCAGATTCCTCGTTGGCGCTCCATAATTCTCTTCGCACGTGTACGGTATATGTTCCAGAAGTCGCGGGGTGCTTTTCCCGTCGCAACGATAGATTGGGAGCGTAGGTCTCACGTAGTACGCACAGGCTTTGGCGAGCCCCAACACAAGGGCCAGCCCGGGTTTTATCTGTGGTGTTCCCGTTGCCCCTTTGGTGTCCTGGAGGCGCCGACAATACGATATGATGAAATGTTATTACAACTTGTAAATAAAAGCTAGTAAATAAATATTATCCCGCCTAGGCACCAACCTGTGACTCAGCGCTACCGCGCCCGTGTGAGGAGAATTACGGAACGCCAACGAGGAATTTACCGAAGGTCGCAGATGACACGCGAAGTTGCGTAAAATGATCACTTTCGATGACGGTACGTGGGTCAAAGAATGAACATACCGCTCGAAATAATGCGATAATGAGCGCCACCACGCCGACAAACGTACGCAGACGAGATGGATCTGGACGAAAACGGCAGTGGCGGCCGCGGCGGTAGCAAAACAAATGTGAACAACTTGGACAGGCGCGGAAAAAGTTTCCTGCCGCTTTGGCCTTTCCGCCCGCTTGCCGCTTCCCAAGTGTGAATGTAGGCTTACTGTGCGAGAAACGTCTCTTGTTTTCGATTGCGCCCCTACGTAAGGCTGGTAATCACTGTTGTGTTGTTGAATCCCAAACCAGCAATTACGGAAGGCTGGTAGTTGATGTTTTGTTGTGGAATCCCAAACCAGCAATGTACACGCGAAGGGGTTGATGACAGCAGTGAAATTCCACCGACTCGCAACAGAATGCACGAAACAGACAGCCGACAAGCATGAATTACTGCTGTGCGCAGTACAGCGTGAGTAAACTCTTGTTGCAGGCGCTGACAGTTCTCGTCGGAGTTCACGCGTCCTGAGAAATTGATTATGTGCACTATGCACTGAACAAGACCGGAGTTCATTCCTGCATCACTAGTACACCAATTAGTCGAGATTCTGTGAGGTACAAGGCCGCTTCCTGTTTGCACCGGCGTAAGTGAAGCAGAAATGAGTTGCACGTACGCACTACTTAAAATGCGTACACATGCCATATCTATGCTGTGCGGTGAAATATTTTGTACAATTTTGAATCTGTTGACGTAAAGGCAAATGACGGCTGCACGCTCACACACGGCGGAAGACACAGCGGCCCATGCACCTGCCGCAGAAAATGCAACCCTCTCGTATGAGGGAGCAGGGTGACGAAAGCTTCGAAAAAAAAAACCTTACGCGTTTTTGCGCGTATTTAAGTTTTCTGCGCAAAGACGCAGCGAACAAGCTATTGCTATGGGAGTAGTTATAGCCTGGTCACACGTGCATTTTCACGCGTATAGCCGTCCTTCACTTGTGAAACGCACTGCGCCCCGACGAGGACGACGCCATCTACGCTTAACGGAAATTAACAATTAATGATGTCTTCTCAGATCGCACGGGTCGTCTCAAAAATGCGTTTTCGAAGACTGGTCCATTCAGTGGCGCGATGAGAGACCGTTGCTCCAAACGCCCACTGTACCTGTCGTACTTACTGTATTTACTGAGCTTAGTTTACTTTTTACTTAATTTGTTCACAAGTACACGCACACGCAAGGGGGGGGGGGGGTCCCATGTCTTTGATATACATGTATCAACTTTGATATACATGTATATACATGCTTAAACTACCGATATTTATTATCGATCACGTGACGTAGAGTAAAGCAGAAGCTTGCCCCCCCCCCCCCCCCCCCGGTCGGCCCGGTGAACCCCCCCCCCCCCCGAAAAAAATGTCTGGCCACGCCCCTGTAGGCTGCAGCCCTCATTGGGCTGTAGTCTGCAATGACGACCTGATGGATACTCACATTTTTCATTTGCACATGTGTGCTCGCAAACTTCCTTTGTGTCATATCTGTTATTATTGCCACCACAGCCGCCATAGTAAAACTGCTCGCATTTTCCTGTTTTTGAGTTGAACCACCACCTCGGCAGGCTAAGGCTGCAGAGCCCTCTGTCCACATTCCCATGGCATGGCTGGTCAAATTGTACAGCTGCAGAAACACACAAAATATGTTGAGTTTGTCATGAGTTCGCGCGCCTAAATGAATAATTTCATGCCTTTCTATAATGATTACAGATTGAAGGTATTGTATTCACAAAAGCCATCATGTGTGGCGGAAGCCCTCGTAAGGTTCTGTGTCATTTAGAGAGCACAATTGTTCATTACTTAAAATTTGTGGGTTTGTGAACATTGTAAGAGCTTCGGTGTGGCAATGGCGTAGTTCTAGAACATCTGTAGTAAACTCCTCGCAATATTACGTGGTCTCATAGTACCAGCGGTGTGTTTCATAGATGCCAAAATACCCGACTTCTTGCTTACTGCTACTGTCATTATTTATTGTTTGATCACGAAAAAGAGAAACGGTCTCATCGTCCCTAAACAGTACTGAAAATTGTGTTCTGGAATATACAGTGGGCGGTCGATGCGATATGTTTCGGTGCTGTGATTTTAGTGCGAAAACAAAACAGACACTTTAGGGCGTTCGAAGCTAAATGCGCGCCACGTCGATATTGTATTTCTGTCCAGACGATATTCATAAAAACAGGGTGCAAGTTTGTAGCACCATTAAGGAGCACCTGCAAAAAATATAAATCGCTTTCCATATTCAAATATTCAGTGCAAAAATGATTGGTCATTTCGTTTAAGTCAGCGTAGCTGTCCGATATACATAGCTTTACTGCAACCCAGTTCTAATGCTATGAGACGCTTTTGACTTTATGCCTTAGCATAGCCACGCCTACGTGACCCGACCTCATTGGTAGTGAAGCACAAACACACGTGGCAAATTTTACTTCCTGTCATTTCTATTTCGCATTACCCCTTAATCCTTTAGGGTGATGTGCTCACAGTTGTGTACGAAAATCATTGGTGAAAGTAATGATGTTTTTAAAGTCGCATACATCGTGAAAAACTTCTGATCGGAAGTCAGCTGCAAGATTGAAGAACGTGTGCAGAGCCTGCTAGACATGAAATAGTTGATATTTTCATATTTCATGCTTCTACAGCAAGTTTTTGCGTTAAGTCCTTATTCTGTAAACTTAACAACACGCACTAAATAGTTGAAAATTATTAGTGTAATCAAGCAGACGCGTCTCGTGTTTCCAATAGCAAGTCGCAGAAGACGACGACGACCCGTGCTTTGATTGCAAGAGACCACGCGCTGCTCGCTGCTGCTAGGCTGCTGTTTATCTGCTGCTTATCACCCTTATTTATACATCATTAGATTTGCTGGTCAATTAGTAAATTTGGCGGTCTAATATTCATTAGTCTTGTTTAGGTTAATGAATTTCATTAAGCATTCTTCCCACAGGCCATTTTTTTCCTTATAAAGGTAATGATAACAAAACGTAAAAATCTTAATGGGGCAATAGCGCACACAGACGTGGAGAGAGTGAAGAAACAACGGGGCTCTGTTGTTTCTGTCTGCGCTATTACCCCCTTAAGATGCTTTACCAACTAGCCCACCAAGCCATCCTTGTGAGCGTAAAAATCAACACCCTAGAATGGTGGTACAAAATATTGTAATGACTGCATCAAAAAAGAACACTATATCAGCATAGACGGCCAATACAACAAACATATTCAGCTTATTTTTTTCGCCAGGTAAACATTTAGGAAACTGCAAAAACATATAGCGAAAAAAGCACCTAACGAAGTTTTTCAATCATTACGTGCATATATTTGTCAATTTCTGTATTGTATGAAGCTAAAACTTATCTGTAGTTATTTGGAAGCTTTTATATATTTCAATATATTTTCTGCACTATTTCACACATTCTGATAAAATACCCTAGCCTCTTTAACACTCCTTAAGAAAACGATTTCATCTGTGTTCTGAACTAGCAATGAACGTCATTATGAACGTCAAAAAAAATTAGACAACCTTTTTGTATGAATGGTCTTGCTAAGCTAACTACTTCTAGTGATATGGATAATTTACACCATAGAGGATCAGAACTCACCACAAGCAGTGCTAAGGATCGCCAGAAATATGTAGGCCGTCATGGTGGGAAAATCTTCCACACATGTGTGGCTACTCTATGTGGTGAGACGCAGGCGCTGCCTTTTATATCGTAAAAGACGAAAGGGGAAAGAAAGAACACGTAACGTGCGTAATCTGTAAGAATAAAGGGACCAAGATAAGAGAACCTCTCATAACGAAGTGTGTAGTGCAACCGCGAGGCAAAGCCAAAGATATAGACTTTGACACAATGTCAATCCCTCAATAGTCACAGTAAAGCAAGATAGGTCATATTGTGTTCGGATAATGGATTCCGGAAACTTGTCTACCTACCGCTTTCATATCTTTTTCATGCCTTACCTATTCGTTTTTATAAAGAACCAAATAATTTGCTTTGCTATGCGCTCTTCACTGCATGACTTCCATGTGCATGAGCAAGAAGGTGTCATCAAACGTACCACAACAGCTTTAGTCGTGGCTTCACAGTGATCACACTACCACAGTTGTGTACTTATGCTCGTCTACTGCAGACTGATGCCTTCGGATCGCCTCATTACTTGAGTGAATTCTTCACAACCTACTGGAATTTCAAAAGAAGATAAATGTATCACATATGCACTACGAGGAGCTTTTGAAGGGGAATACTTAATAAGTGCGACATTGCAGCGTTAACCCTTTCCCTACCGCAGTTTTTGGCCAAACATGATACATAAATACCAATTTTTTATTGCCTAAATAATTCTACGTAACCTGAAACAAACAAAATATATAACTAAAGGCGCTTTATTTGTAAGATTCACGCAAAATATTTTTTGAGAAATATGGAGATAGGGTTGGCTTCACTGCACTGAACAGTGGATATTGTCCTACTTTCTGTAGTAATAGCGCGCACAGATTTATCTTCTGTCACGGGTACCTTTATGCCAGGCGCGTTCGTGAAAACAAACCTAGAAGGTGGCGCTCGGGGGTTCTTTACATCTATCGGCGTCCACTGCCTACACGTCGAGACACTGTCGTCGTCAGAATTCGATGATTCCGGGTGGATATGCTGCTCAGTATCGTCGCTACCACTCTCGGAGGAGAACCAAACTACACTGTCCGAGTCCGACAAAACGTCCGCAAACGACCTTTTTTCCCTCTTTCTTTTCGGAGCGGAGCAGTTGTAGGCACGCTCGCGCACAGTGGAAGCCATTTTTCAATCCCAGTTTCCAGCATCGAAACGTTTTTCGCCCAAGATTCAAGCTTTGAGCGCATTTTTCTTTTTTATTGCGCCATTTGTTGAAGCCAAAGAGAACTAAGCAAAATTTATCAGGGTAGCTTGAAGGCAGCAGTGAGCAAGCGCTTGTTTCAGCGCGGACAAGCCCAGCTCGTCTTCGGTGGGAGCGGTGCAAACCGTATGGGCTAGCTCAGTTCGTCTACGGTAGGGAAAAGATTAAGGCAAGCTGGCGCGATTTCTATAATAATCACGTAGTGCACCAGCAAGTTATTCTGCTGCAGGGCGTAGTCCTTGTTTATCGAGAACAGTCGCTTAAACATGAACTTTCAGAATGATCCTCGCGCCTAACTCGGCATCGTGTCGCGAGCCTTAACTTCACAGAAAGTGTACCACGATGCTACTTCGTTCACCGGAACGAGTCCACTGATTACATAACCTGCTCCATTTTTAAATCACAAACAATGTTTGTTCACATGAAAGAAATATATATTTTCTAGATAAGCAAGTGCGCTCATAGACCATACCAGTCGTAATATCTAAAAACAACAGTTGGTTATTGATGCTTAGTCAGCCTCAAAGGACTTATCACCACCAACACATCGAAGACGATGATGATAGCGCTGAAAGCAAGATGAATGCACCTTTGCGGATCCACTAAGTGAGTGGTAGAAATGCGCTTGTGTTGCATGCATTTAAAAGCACTTTTGGTCATGTATAGTAGCATATACGCAATTCTACTTTATGCTCCTCCAAATTCAAGTTGATTATTTCTGCCATGTATACATACAGACAGCCGTGGCGCCGGAAAAACTGTCAGATACAGCTTGACAAAGCTGTATCGCCTTCGTCTATTTAAAGCAGTGAATGGTGTATAGATGGAAATCTACGCAAACGTCATCGAGAATACACGTACAATGGCTCACTTTGATGGTAATGAGTGCAAATGCGTCTAGGTTCTCGATTTTCTAAGAAAAACGCAGTAGCTGTTTGTCATCAATGCGTTAATGATTAAATGGTAGAGTATAACGTACGTAAAGCGCACAAGAAGTCTTTCCAAAACGTCTAAATGAAGAAACATCATACGGCAGAACGCCGCACAGTTTGCAGTCAGCTGTTACGATAATACTCGAGTAGAGAGGCTACAATAATACAAGTACTGTAACTATCGCAAGTGGGCCACAAATTTCCGATGCCTACTTGATTTACCTGGGTTGTATATCAATTCAGAGCATTTTTGTTGTTCTGTTCCTGTTTTCTTTCTGTGTTGTTTTTATCTGTGACAATTTGCCTCACGTGGTCAAAGCTTTGTGGCCACTCACATCTCACAAAGCCAACGACAATAAGGAGTGTGTAATAACTGCTGTCGGACTGCCACGCGCATTGCACTGTCGGGTCGTACATTTCAGCAAGATTATTGCGCTGTTTTTACATCCTCTACAAAGCACATGTGAAAACAGCAGCATGAACACATTGTATAATGTTCGCAATAAACGCGCTTATCATCCAGATCAACTCGCTCTCACTCGGCGTTATGAAATCAAAGTTGTGAAATTGTTTCACCACGTCTGAGGTGCCCAAAAAATTTTAGAAAACAGATACAAGATAATAAAAAGGTTAATTTAAGCAAGCCGAAAACGAGTCAAACCGTGGGCCGCAGCGTTGCAAGCGGAGACGTTACCTCTCGCGTTCTTTTTTCCAGTTGACATGCCTCCATCGCCTCGAAACTGTTAAGGCCTTTGCCGCATTATTTTTAGTAATTTTTACATTCAGGTTCCTAGCTAGGAGACATGAGGACGGGAATGTATCCATGTATGATAAGAAGCTATCTGCATATTCTTCACACTGTACTCCAAACATAGTGCGAAGCTATTCCGAATGCGATTGCTTAAAATCGTTCCTGTGGATCCGTAATTCCCCCATATGTTTAAGGCGACAGGCTATGTCGTTTGTGGTGGACCTCAAGGTCCGTCAGCTACCACGCTGTCTTGATTAAAAAGAGATGGCAGATCCGAAAAGCATTCTCTCCTTTTAATCGAACAGCGAAATAACAAATGGTTTCATTCCCTTGAGGGTGCGGAGCTCGGGAGGATCAAAACGAAGACGATGAACGCTCACCTGCTAGACGTCTGCTAGATGTAACGAAGTTACAATATTTTTTCGCGCCCAGCTCGTGGCGTTATTGAATAACGCCATGAGCTGGGCGCTTGAATACAAAGCGTACAACAGCTGAACAGGGCGTCTGACTTCAGATCCGCCCGGCGAAATGAGAGAACAGGAGCCTGCTTTTCCATCACGTCTATTATGTAGCTCTTGTATTCTTTCCATCACCTAAACTTGCCGAGGAAGTTACTTATAACCGACGAGAACAAAATTTCCTTCCTTTAGAAAGTTGGTGCGTTACGCTTTGTTAACGGCAATGTTTCTCAATTCACTTAGGCATTCTTTCTGCAAGCCCAAAAGGCTTTCAGGTCTCCTCGTTTCTGTAACAGCCTGATCAGCTTATTCGACCTACAAGAAAGCTTGCTTGGGGAAGTGGGTAGGGCATTATATTATACAGACGAAGGGTTAAGAACGTGAATGCAGCACGGCGTCTATTTCGGTTAAAATCGTATTTAGCTGGGTATAACCCACGAGTCTTCTTCCGGGCATTTCTCGCAAGCAGATCTTCCAAGAGCCTACTAGTCTCGAAAACCCTCCAACAAAGGAGCACTTGGACACAGAAACTTCCATTGAACTTCGGATACTACGAAAAACGAGACACTCTCTGGCTTTCTAACAGTTTTCCACAAGTCTCCAAGTATTTTGGACATCTTCACAAAAGTGCGGGCATTATTGCTGTACACGATTTTACATATTCCGCTTCGTGAATTAAATCTCCGGAATGCACACAGGAAATTTTCCGCAGTCAGGTCTTCGACCAACTGCAAATGTTTGGCCCAAGTGACAGAGCAAGTAAATAGTGCAATATCAGCACCTTGATGGTCACTTACCATCCGTAATAGTCCAACAAAGTCGTAATAGTCCAACAAAGTCAACCCCTGCCACAAAGAAAGGTACTGCGCTTGCTAACCTGTTTTCTGGTAAATGAGGTGTTTCTTGCTCTATTGGCTTTGCTTGCATCCGCTGACATAGCAGGTATCGACGTATGATTTTCTTGACTAAATGTCTGGCCTATGGAATCCAAAATCGTTCACGAATCTGAGTCATGGTACCTCGGACGCCGCCAGGGAAAGCCTTCATATGGGCTTGTCGTGCGGTCAGCGTTGTAAAATTAGTGTCTTTCCGCAAAAGAAGCAGATTCTGAACTCCATAGTTCAAGTTTTTATTATGAGGGCGATCTTGTACACGAAATAATGTTTCCTTGTCGAAGTAAAGTCGTAGATGCTTAATCTGGCTCAATACAGTAATACGCTCATTTTCCGAAAGGCGTATCAGTTCATCGCTGAAGCGTGTTTTGCTCGACACGTATCAGGTAGCATTCAGTATAGTGAAGTTCTTCAGTGGAAAGCTCCTGCTACGTCTTCTGCTCCTTTTTCAGCTTCTTCGTATATCTTAGTACCCAAGCTGTGACACTTAGCAGTTTAGTACGAGAACTGAATCGCTGCCTGACAATTATTCTCTCCAAGGGTGGCTTCATACTGACAGCAAGAGCACATGTGTTGACACGTTCCGCTATTCCTATTTGACAAAAGTCTTCTGTTCACTTTAAAGGATCGCTCATCCATATCGGTCCACGCCCTCACAGCTTTGTCTGCTGTAATCTTGCAGCTGAGAGTCCTCTCGTCAGTAAGTGGGCCAGATTTTTTTGCCTGGGCAGAATCGGCAAACAGAAGAATATATTAGCTTATGAATTTCGGCCACCCGATTTCTGACGAAGGTTTTCGATGTCGTCGGTTCTTTACGAATCCAGAAGAGCGTAATTTGTCAGTCGGACCAAACTGTTACTTTATTGAAGGCTAGGTCGCAGTTTCTTGAAGATAACGGTAAAGGCGAGGGGCTAGCAAAGCGCATATTAGCTCAAGTCGAGTCAGTGTCATTGTTGTGAATGGCCCAACAATTTTATTTACGAACATAATTGTAGTACAAGCGTTGCCCGTAAAATCAAACATGGATGTAAGCAGCTGCTGCGTGTGCTGGATCGCTTGCGTCGGAAAAGGTATGCAGATTCTTGACTTTCCATTGCAGCACCCAAAAATCTGGAGATGTTGAAGCCTTGAAGTTAAGCTGCTTCTCGACTTCGTTTTACGCTTGCGTCCACTAGATGGGATGGTAAAGGTTTATCCCAGACGAGATTCGCTCTCCAAAAGTCTTGCAAAAATATCTCAGCTCTCACAAGAAAAGGAGACATGAGACCTAAGAGGTCACAAAATCTTGACACAGCTTGTAGAGCGAAACGCTCGGTCTTTTATTCTGTGAAATAAAGTGCAAAATGTTCACAGGCTGGAAAAAGAAGCTGTTATTGGAACTATTTTAGAACAACCTAAGAACTTTGAGTGTTCCTGAGGGTAGGCAAAGTGCTTATTCTTGTGACATTATTGAATATTTAAAACTCGCAGTCCACTTGTTTTCCACTTTTCACTTAAGTTCGAAGAAGCATCTCTGAATATAGTGATGATTTGTTCATGCATACTAATGGCATCTTTTGTTGCGTCAGTTCCAGTCAGAAGGTCGTCCATGTACATGAATTTCTGAAGCAGTACAGGTGTCATTTTGTAGCTATATTGGGCGCACCGAAAATTATGTTGCAATGTGGCCTTCAAAAGAAAACGCCTTGATTGGCTCCAAACGACAGTCTGGTCATCCTCCAGATTTCTCGTTCTCGTGACGGTTGGTTTGTCCTAGGAGGCCTTGTAAACCAAAGGAATTGTAGTGAATCTCTGTCCTCTTCATGCAGGCCGATTTGAAGGAAGGCCTTCTCGACATCTTCTGTCATTGCGACCTTGTATCACCGGAAACGCAAAATTAGTGTGGCTGCGCCTAGGTTTAGGTTCTGCCCGAGTTCCAAATTTGCGTTCGATGATTTCGCTGCACGTTCATGAGAGGACGCGTCGAAAACAATCCGAATATTCGCTTTAGTTAGGTCTTTCTTGATCACCGCTCGACACGGCATGTTTTAAAGTGGAATTTTGCTTGTGGAACTTGAATAAGCAACTCTTCCTGCTGATCCTTCTTTTTTTCCGATAAATACAAATCGTTGGATGATGAAAATAATGCGCCGTGCATCATTGCAAAGCCAATGGGGGGTTCCAGAGCATCGGGAATATTCACCCCAAAGAATTTCTCCTAAATACGCTTCAGCCTATTCTGTCCGATATCCGCGCGCTTTTCAACGAGGAATGGAATCTAATTCCTCCATATATTTCATCTAATTCCTGTATTCAACTTACAAAACTAAGCTTGGGAACTATAAATTGTCTCAAGACGCAAATAGGAATACCGGTACGTGTCAACACGACATGTGCTCATGGTGTCAGCACAAAGTCACCGTTGGAGAGAAAAATTGTCATGGAGCGATTCTGTTCTCGTAATAAATTGCTAAGACTCAAAGCATGGGTAGTAAGAAACACGAAGCTCAAAAAGGAGCAGGAGTCAAAGCAGGAGTTGTCCACATAAGAACATTAAGATACAATACAGAAGATGCAATCGCGGAAGCAATGAAAGCATGCATCTGCTCACTCACAAGTTCATTAAGGCGAACAGACTTCGATACGGAACCGGAGAGGCTTCGTGCGGCACGCCGACAGGCGGAATGAAGGTATCGGCGCACGAAGTAGGTTGTAGATCTGAGGGTTTCACTGTGTCATTTACATTTATTGCAGTTACACTCTACTGAAGTGTTCTTGTCCACATGCGGTGTGCGCAGCAAAGTTATCATTTACATTCGCAGGGAGTTTACGTATGTGGCTCACGCGGTAGATCCCCTATGTCAACAACTATGTTTGCCTTCATATTAAAAAGAAGACTGTGCCATTTACACTTCTTGGAGCTTACATATATCCAGCGGACCACTGCTGCCTCGGTGGACCTCAAAAACACCAATTACACGTAGCTGTCGACTCTCTCAGAGCGCACATTCGCCATCTGTCAAGGATCCCCGACCATCACTTAGCTTCCCTGCCAGCCGAGAGACTTTAAGCGACCTTTAGTGTTCATCAAGAGTACATACCGACATCGCATGTACCGACTGCTGAGCCTTCATCTCCGCTGTCGTGCCTGCGACCACCTCAAGTGCAGTTTGGTAGTCCCGGAACAAAAAAAAAAGCAGTGGAGCTGTTAGGCGAGTTCGAAGTGTCGGTATATATATATATAGCAGTGATTAGACGCAGAAACGGACGCAGCAGTGATTAGACGCAGAAACGGACGCAGCAGTGATTCGGCGACAGCAACTGCCGACTGTCTTACCTGTGGTGCTCGACGGTCACCATGAAGTCAGTGCGTTATTGGACACAGAGGCTGATTACTCAATCGTGAGCCGAAAACTAGCGACACACCTGGAGAATCTAGTTACGCCTTGGTACGGAACACACATTCGTGCTGCCGGCGGACATGTAGTCACACCACTTGGTATATGCACACTCAGAGTTAGCCTTCGTGGACGTACGTTTCTCTCCAGTTGCCTTGTACTTCACGAATGTTCCCGAGACATCATCCTGGGAATTGACTTTCTACGGGAATATGGCGCAATTATCTACCTGCGGTACCGCACCGTGACCTTCTCGACAGAGAGAGCAGCAGACAAAATCGACGACAGCCATCTCAGCAAGTTTCGCGTTTATGCCAACAACGTCGCGTTACCCCCGCATTCGAGTGTCATCGTTGATGTCGTGTGCGACAAGTTACGTGACGGTGAGGCAGTCGCTGAAGGCAACTTGTCGCTCTTGCTCATGCTGGGTATCTGCGCCGCTCGCAGCCTCGTCACGCTTCGTGACGGACGTCCTGCGCTGCTTGTAACGAATTTTCGCAATGAGTACCGTCACCTTTTTCGTCGCAGTTCCATCGCTCTCGCCTACCCCATAACGGAGATTGCTTAATGTTTTACGTCTGTATCACTGGACAATGCTCTCCAATTGACACCGGAGGCCGTGACTGCATCACTTGACAAAGTAGACATTAATTCGACTCTACCGGAGGAGCAACGAATAGCGCTGCATGAATTGCTGCTTCAATTCCACGAATGCTTCGCCTCGTCCTCTAAGTTGCTTCATACGCCCATCACGAAACACCGAATCTTTACGTATACCGACGTCTCGCCCATAACACAACAGCCTTACCGAGTTTCTGCCAAAGAACGTGACGCGATACATACGCAAGTCGAAGAGATGCTTCAGGACGATGTTATACAGCCTTCCAAAAGCCCCTGGTCATCGCCGGTCGTCCTCGTAAAGAAGATGGGCAGAACGCTACGTTTCCGCGTTGACTACAGGCGGCAAAGCAGCGTGACTAAAAAAGACGTCTATCCACTGCCCCGCATCGATGATTCACTCGACAGACTGCGACGCACCAAGTATTTTTCATCTATATATTTGAAAAGCGGATACTGGCAGATTGAAGTTGATGAACGAGATCGCGAGAAAACTGCCTTTCATACCGGTTGGCCTGTATGAATTCAAAGTGCTCCCTTTCGGCTTGTGTTCTGCACCTGCGACATTCCCAAGAATGATGGACACTGTTCTCACCGGTCTGAAGTGGCATTCTTGCCTCGTTTATCTTGATGACGTCGTCGTATTTGCGGCGACCTTTGAGGAACACCTGAATCGTCTGAAGACTGTGCTGGACGCTCTCCGCGCCACTAACCTCACGCTGACGCCAGAGAAATGCCACTTCGGTTATAAAGAACTTAAGTTTCTCGGATACGTTGTGAGCGTGGATGGCGTTCGGCCTGACCCTGACAAGACCACCGCCGTAGCCTCGTTTCCTGTTCCCCGTGACAAGAAAGCAGTCCGTCGCTTTCTGGGGCTCTGCGCATCCTATCGCCGCTTCATCGCCATTTTTTAAGGATTTCCGAACCTCTGACTCGCCTCACACGAGAAGATATACAATTTGTCTGGAATGAAGGGCAGGACGCGGCTTTCACCGAGCTACGGGAGCGTTTGCAGACACCACAAGTTCTTGCTGACTTTGACGAGGACGCTGATACTGAAGTCCATCCCGACGCCAGCAACATGGGTGTTGGTGCCGTCCTGGTGCAACACCAAGAGGGCACAGAGCGCGTGATAGCTCATGCCAGCCGTACTCTTTCACGCGCACAAGGCAACTACTCCACCTCAGAGAAAGATTGCCTTGCAGTGGTATTGGCGACCATGAAGTTTTGGCCTCACCTCTACGGTTGCCCCTTAATTGTAGTGACCGAGCATCATTCATTGTGCTGGTTGACCAATATACGAGACCCCACTTTGCGACTCGCACCATGGAGCCTTCGTCTGCAAGAATTCGATCTGATTATCGTATACAGATCGGGCCACAAGCACGAAGATGCTGATTCGTTGACGCGTGCACCCACCGAAGTTTGTAATCCGGACGCTGAGGATGACAGCGGATTTTTTGGGGCCCTCACCGCAACAGACTTGATCGCGCGATAGCGCGAGGATGCCGAAATCCGCGCAATCATCGAAAACCTCTAAGGACGCAACTCTCCCATACCTCGATGCCTTTCTCGCAGTCTCTCGTCCTTCTGCCTTCGAAGTGGTGTCTAGTATAAGAAAAACTCGAACAGCAACGCAAGCCCTACCTTCTCGTCATTCCTACTGACATGCACGACGACATTCTTCTTGCCTGCCATGACGAGCCCACACCTGGTCACTTAGGCTCCTCAGGAACTCTCGCCAGAGTTCGACAGGCTTACTACTTGCCCAAACTTTCTACATCTATAAAGCGCTACGTCAAGAGTTGTCGTGAATGTCAACACCGTAAATCCCCGCCACTGAAGCCCACGGGGCTGCTGCATCCGATCGCACCACCCAGGGCACCATTCGATCAAATAGAAATGGATTTACTCGAGCATTTTCCATTGTCATACGCCAAGAACAAGTGGGTCGTAGTCGCCACGGACTACTTAACCAGATACGCCGAGACAAGGGCTCTACAACGCGCTACGGCTGCCGAAGTTGCCAAGTTTTTTATAGACCAGATCGTTCTTCGACATGTAGCCCCGTCGTACGTGATCACTGACAGAGGCACAGCTTTCACGGCCCAGCTGATTGACGACGTATTCAAGCTAAGGTACACGAGCCAACGCAAGACCACTGCATATCATCCGCAGACCAACGGGTTGACGGAAAAATTGAACAAAACCATCGCCGACATGCTATCTATATACGCAGATGTACAACACAATACGTGGGATCAGGTTCTACCGTACGTAACATTTGCGTACAACTCTGCAATCCAGGAGACAACGCGATTCACGCCGTTTCGTCTTGTCTATGGACGTGAGGTTCAGACCATGCTGAATGCGACGCTTCCACACGATTACGACGCGTTGCTCACCCCTGACGCTGAGCAATTTACTCAGTACGCCGGAGTAGCTTGCCAATGGCACGCCTACACATCACGCAACAGCACAGTGTAGATGCACGCCGGTACAATCTTCGCCATCGCCAAGTGGAATACCACCCGTGCGATCAAGTTTGGGTTTGGACGCCGGTGCGCCGCCAGGGTTTGTCAGATGAACCGCTCAGTCGCTACTTTGGACCTTACAAAGTGCTGCGTCACGTTAATGACGCAAACTGCGAGGTTCTCCTGGATAGTGCCATATCGCCCCAGCGTCGAAGGCACCACTCGGAGATTAAGCACGTTGTACGAATCAAGCCTTATTTCGCGCGATAGTGCGACAACGTCTCTACTTTATGACTTACCTTCTTTTTTTTTGTCTCCCTCACCTCCACTTCTGCATATTTTCTGTTCGTTCCCTGTTTTTTTTCCTCTACCAATGTCGAGTAGCACTAGCATCGGGATGCTGCCCGCTTTTTTTTCACAGGGGGAAATGCCACCAGGTCACGAGGTGTCACCTCGGGACCTAGTGGTGACCAAATAGCTAGATGGTGACCAAATGTCACCATCTAGCCTTTCCCGCGACGAAACAACTTTGCTGTGCCGGTTCTGGCTCGGAGTGGCATTCACGAACGCTTACTCCTATTGTATGCAAATGGTCGAGAGCCTGATGTACGACTCCTGTAGGGGCGAGGAAACCATCGAGCACCTATGGTCTACCTGTCCTGGCTGCTATGTAAAACGCCTCGCACTCAGGACAACTTTAAACCGACTGGACTCGATACCGTTCTCTGAGTCAAAGATACTCGGACCATGGCTCCACCTGTCACTGGCACGAAAAGCGATTCGTTCACTAGTACTCTACTTGTAGTGCACCGGTTCAAGAGACAGCTTATAGAGTCCCTGTGAAGCATCCAACTTGCACTCAGTACTCATTCGCTCCCTGTTTTCTTCTTTCTAATTCCCATTTCCTTTATCCCCGGCGTAGCAAACAGGATACTCGCCTGGTTGACCACCCTGGATTTCCTCTCCTTGCTCTCTCTCTGTTCTAAACTATACCGCTAATGAAAATATGTTGAGGGTGGGGATAGCTTGGCGTGAAACCACTAGACTGTAGTATTGGAAGGCAACACAGTGATTTAATTTTAAATTACTATTGCGGAAGTAAAACAAATCAAGACGGCAGTATATGTTAATGCAAATCGGGGGCTCCAAATATTGTAGTTGAGATTTAGAAGATTTTGTGTTGTCCACGTCATATATTGCGTAGAGCTAACAGTGGTACATCATGGTACCGGTGGTTGAGAAGACGAGATAACATGTTGTCGAAAAGTGGCGCTCTATTGTAGGAATGATAACAGTAGGGTTAATCTGGTGGTGAACAGCACGGGTAAATCGTGGTGATGCGGATGGCATTTCTTCTTATGGCGCAGAAAGAGGCTAATAATGACGATTTGGAAGGTTTCGTTAATAGTCCCCACTCTGATTGAATTGCCGCCACGTAGCATGACCCGGTACTTCCCCACAGACAATAAAGTCAGTCCATTGTGCACTTGTGCACTTCACTAAGCCGTCATATTTCATTGATAAAAATATACATGGAAACAGATAGCTAAGCCAGATAATGTGTTTCTGAGATATTTTACCACCCTTAGAAACGACTGCCCCTGACCTCTTTGTCCTTTTTGTACACCTCTATAGTGCCCGAAATTGCACCACAGAGCATTACCGGAAGATCGCAGTCAGCGCCGACGATTGAGGCAATGGTGGGATGGATGGCTCCAGAAAAGACAAACCCCACTTTACGGGGCCCGGAAAGGCTTCTGCAAGCTTTGCTACCATACCCTACTTCTCTTAAACCCACAGCACAAACACCTTGGTAATTTGGGCATAAAAATATAACAGTGGCCTAAAAACATCCTTCGTATTATGCCATAGGAGCTGTCACGCACGAAATCTGTCAGGCCATGTGCCACTTTCCAGAAAGACCCCGGTGACCCTGTTGCCTTGTCGGGTGGTGCGGCCATAATAGTCGATAAATGTGCTGCTTGTCCGCATTTGCATCACTGAACGGCCCTTGAGTCAGTTGCCGGCCGAGCGTTGCTGTTTAACAAGCTAGTCAAAAATAGTATTCTCCAAGCTAAAAACTTGCCAGAACAAAATTTTTAAATGGTATCGACGAACTTATAGAACTTCTTATAGTCTTAAGAGATTTAAACGCACATAACACTCCATGGGAAGACTCATTGGGACGCGAGAAGCCGCCATTTAGACAACTTTCTGCTTTTCTAAAGTTCATGCCTCCTCATTAAGAATTAGCGAGCTTTCTTTAGCGTTGATCATAAAACAACCTTGAACTAAGCGTAGTTTTGACACACTCATGTCATATCTTGAATGGAGTGTTATTAGGAATCCTTACGGAAATGAGGGCCTCCGTCGACCTCACAACGGCCACGCCCTTACAGCCGCGTCAAACGCCTATCGAGAAAGAGTTAATTCGTCTCTTTTTGTGTTGCTCTTTTTTTATTTTTGAGCGAGCCGTCCCTATTCACCGCTCCTTTCTTTAACTCCGGTCCCCATGCTTCGCCTTTTTATTTTCTACGCCGCAAGTTCTGAGTACTTAGAAGTAGGTAGCGGACTCCAGGATATGTTGTCCTCTTCGAACATCAGGAAAATCAAAAGTTTATGAATATACTGCACAGCAAGGCACCATAGGCTTACGCTGGGCTAGTCGTCTCAGTTTTAATTTAGGACACATGCAGAAATTGTCACTTACATGCGAAAGTCAAGGTTAAACTGCTGGACGCGTAAATGTGATTGATTTGGTATTGTACAGGCGCTCCCAGAATAATTCGGAACAACGAGCACGCAGCTGCTCGCCGGCGGAGCGCACCGGCGGATAAATTCACGCAAGGTGTGCGCATGCGCGGCCTCCTTAGCGAGCTAGTTTCGCTCCCTAGTGCATCTCGATTGGCGCTGTCTTGCACCAAATGGGTAGCGCTAGGTGGCCTTTAGCATTATGACAAGATGGGCTGGACGGACCAGGCCCTGTATCGTACTGCGCATCTCAATTCGATTCCTTGCGGCGTGTTCTCGTCATTATCTGCATTCATTCTGGGATACTACTTGAGGTTGAAGCGGCAAGGGCACAAGATCATCCCTGCCTTCTTTTCAACCATGTGTGTCTGTTGTACGATGTATTAGTTCCTACTTAGTTATCTTTCAATCCATGGTACTACTAGCTCGGTAGTAAGAGTTCAATTTGGACTATTACACGACCGCTCCCTTACAGGTGTGTCGGTGATCGCGGTAATAAAACAGTTCACGAAATTAAATAACGCGCCATGTTCGTCAAGTCCAATGTCATGCAGACGAAGTGACTGCATGAGTACTATAATCGTAATTGTTCGGGATTAACGCCCCAAAACCACGAAATTGAGAGATGCCGTAGTGAAGGGCTACGGAAATTTCGACCACCTGGGCTCATTGACGTGCACCTAAATCTAAGCACATGGCCCTCGGGCATTTTCGCCTCCATCGAAAAGATGCTATCTTAAGCTCTACAGACACCACAATCTTTGATTTGCGCATCACATTAGGACGTCTGCGCATATTTGTGCACCAATCAATTACGGAATCTGGCTGTTTGGTTGCGAGTAATCTTACATTTTGATCCCATGTCTTTATTTGTTGGCGCAGACAGCTATTTTCTTTTGCTCGGCGGTAGACTATACAATTTGCTCGGCGGTAGACTGCAACGCTAAGAGAGGCTGTGCGAGTGGAATGTAAAATAAACAGAATTAAATATCAGGAAGAACATTGGGTTTATTTTCCCATAAAAAACAAAAGAATCGAAAGAATCGATTGTTATTCTCAGCTTTAATATCGCGTGAATGCGCCGTCCACGCGAACTGCAGCTTGTAGCCGGCGTGGCATAGACTCGTAGAGCGCTTCTACGAAGTCCTTCTTCTCACTAAGGCGCTTCCACTCTCGGGTTATGGCGAGCCAGAGCTCGTCAGCACTGGCACTTCCCAGATTCTTGTGGGACAAACTTTCCTTCATTGCGCCCCACACATTCTCTATCGGATTCAAGTCTGCACCTTTCGGAGGCCAGTCAAGGACACAAACGGCACGCTCTTGAAGCAGATTTTGCACAGCTCTGGCGGTGTGCACCGGGCTCCGGTCATGCTGGAAGAAGTAGCAGCCATCTTTAAATAGCCCGTCCAGAGCGTATGGCACCAGGTGGTAGTCCAGAATTTAACAGTAGGCGTCAGCTGTGAACGATGGGGACAGCCGGACTAGCGGACCGAGGCCCTATTTGCTGATTGCTCCCCACACGTTGACAGCACAGCGGCCGCTACTGTAGGTCTCAGAAACATACCCGGGTTCGTACCTACACGATGAGAAAAAATAAATATTGGTCTTTCTAGATGAAACCCTTTTGCGCGCCGGAAGATTTGGTGTGGCAAAGATCAAAAAGAAAATAAAATACCTGCAGTTGTATGGCATCCATACGCAGCGCTCTTGATCCCACCACGACGTAAATGTCGATTCATCCGAGAATATCACTTGCGTCCATTCTTCTCTAGTCCAGTGCTCATATGCCCTGGAAAATTGGAGGCGTTGGGCTTTTTGTCGATCTGTCAGGTGTGGCTTTTGCGTCGCGACAAATCCACGAAGACCAGCTTCTCGCATGCGCCTTCTGATTGTCTCCTCACTGGCTTGCAGGTTCAGTGCTGCCTTAATCTGGCCGGCGCTCTGAAAAGGATCGCGACTGCTGCAGCAACAATGAGAAGGTCGCATTCTTCCGACGTGCATCTGTGTCTTCCGGATCATGGTGCATCTGATAGTCGGCCGTCTTCATCCCTGTATGCCTGAATAATGCGGTTGACCGCGCTTAAAGGCTTCCCTGTGAGGTGGCATATCTCGCGCTGAGATTCCTCTTGTAACCAGAGCTCAGTTATTCTTCTCCGCACATCGATCGGTACTCTTTTCGGCATGCTGCCTCGATAGGAAAAAGGTGAACTTCGTGTCACTGGCATGGTTCAAATGTATTCGTATCTCTTTATCAATCTGGCCACCATGATATGCTCACGGTTTCGTCAGATGAAACCACCGTCCTTTGCGAGCGTTAGTCACAGTCGCCTACCAGAAATAATCTGATCATATGATAAATAGGAAGCAAAGTAGCAAAAGAAAAAAGTCATCCAAGCACACGAACACGCACGCACGACGGCTTCTGCTCCAACGCGCGTGCATCCGCACACGCGGCTTGTCACAGACACCACCCACCCAGCGCCCCTTATCAAAACGATAAGGGACACATAGGGCACCGTTTTGTAGCAACACAACGCGAATCTAGGTGCAATACGGAGCAACGTTTGCTTGCTAGGGAGACCACGCACGCGCAGACCATGGTACTACTTTTCCGCGCGCATACTCCGCCGGCGCGCTGCTGCGTGTCCGGCGTTCCCAATTATTCTGAGAGCGCCTGTACGTTGAGGCGAGCACCTTTGAGAAGCATGCACGCACCTTTTGCCGCCACCCCCACTTCAGCTTTCAACTGAATAGCATGAGAAATAAATAAATGAATGAATATGACCGCCTTAGTCTCGTAAAACAATCGGTGCGCTTTAATGTGGCTCAATGTTTAATTCCGGTTTTATTACTACACTTGAATTATTATTGTTATTTCATCTCCTCAGCACAAGAACGCCTTTTGTTATGGTGTAACCACTTTTGGCGGTCCTATTTTGAGAGCCAATATGCTTTTCTGTATAAGTTGTTTAGCTACAACTCGGATTGTCTGTCCTCAGCGTTAGAACAGTTTTACGTGCGTTCGACTATCATTTGTGCAGCGTGTCAGGGAGTTCTAGCTAAGTAATTCAGAAATGCTTGCTTACCTGATGTTTTGGGGTGGTGGTGGTCACCTTCTGTGTCCTACATAAGCAGTAGCACAAGTTGTTATAAAGCTAATTTGTTGCTTTAGATTGGGTGACTGCTGCGATTAGGAATTGGAAACAGAAACAATAATTTCCATCTCCTCAAAGCATCTGTCCATATTGAATGTAAGTAAATGGTACCGAATTATTTTCTATTCTAGAGCCCACAGGCGCTGCGCCCATCCTCGTTGTCGTTGGGAGCCAGCTCTCTTCCTGTTCTTTGTGATTGTTTTGATGTGCACAAACCAAATAAAAAACAAAAAATAATAACAATTGTAGTGTGAGTAACGCGTCCTGTGTGTTCCTTTCGTGTGGTTGATACGTGCTCTCCCGAATGTGTCTAGAATGGTGTGTTCAGAAGTGTCGATGCTTCTCTACGAAAACTTCGAAATATGCAGTCTTTCGTTCCGCTGCATGTTTCGCTCTTTTTGTGGGGTTGTAAGGGCCTTCGGCAGGCCAAAGGATAGGAGGTCCCGGATTCTATACGCGGCATAGCTGGCGTGCTTTTAAATCTCCTCGCAATCATCGATCGCCTGGAATCCACTGTATATGTACGTGTTAAAGGGAAGGAGCAAGCACGTACATGCGCATGCGTAAAGACAAGTCATAATTTTGGATCTTCCTGCATCCGGGCCTCGCTCGGGACACTGTTTCACTAATAAACGTTTCTTTCTCTCTCTCTCTCCCTGCAAGCGCTGTCGCTCTCTGTTGGATTTAAATCGTGTCAGATACATGCGGCATTTTCGTTATGGCAAGCATTATCCCACCTCCCCCCCTTGAGGCGTCGGAACTCTCAAGAAACTTTTGAGAAGCGTCGAAACGTGACCAACTACAGCAGCTTAGCGGCTTTCAGCGTTAGGACTGGTATCTGTATAGTACGCGTTTTTATCCCCTGCCTGATGCATCATAGCTTTTTTTTACCATCGTTTTCGATTTGTATGTACTATACGAGCTGCCGGCTTTCAGTGCAGCTTCACGCCATCCTGCACGTGCAAGAATGAATCATTTCACGACGCTCGAGCGGAATGCTCCACATGCTAGTTTTGATGACACACTGTTCGGGTGCATTGAAGAGAGTTTGTGGGGTTACCGCCTTCACCAAGCCTAAAAGCGATGCCTCGTCGCAAAACTACAGAGCGTGCAATACGACAGCAGTTGATCGCCGATGTTCTCGCGAAGCAACATATATGTGGGTCAATAACTGCTCTTTTAGACATTTTCATAACAAGTACTCGCAAGTGGTATATGCCCGCGAAACTTGAAAAAGGACGGGTCTTATGAGAGCAACGTGTAAAGTATGCTATATACTTGCACGCAACTAAAATTCCTATTGCATCTTCTGAAAAAAAAAAGCTTCGCTGAAAATTGGGCAGTTATTCTGCAAGTTCGCACAAGTCTACCGCCTTTCCTTCAATTGCTCGCAATTTGACTAGGGGCTCGCGTAGCGCGGCTTCCTCAAACTACAAGCTAAATAGCTTTTTAAGTGGTCATTTTATAAGCATCGAGAGGCCAGGAAACGTTATATATCCGTAATGTATCTTCCAAATAAGCACAGCCCTAGTGGGGTTTTGGTGCTCCTGGCACCACCTGAGTTACGTGGCTGAATTCACCGGCAGCTCATTGGCGGGCCGAAAACATCGGATTATACCAGTCACTGATTCACAATTATTATGTCATGCCCATCAGACGAACATTTTACAAGATTATGCAAAAGAAATAATGTGGCTTAAAAATTCCTCTTGCTTGTGATGGAACATTACCTCAATAATTTTGCACAAATGAGCACGTTTGCAGCATACAGCAAAAACGGCGCAGCTATGGCAGCGTAATAATAATTTGATTTATTAATTACTTTATTACACCCTCAGGGTTTATACATTACACAGCGGAGGGGCAAAGACTAAAAAGTGGGCATCGAATACGTGTACAATGTTGACAATATCGTACAAAAGCTATATATAGGACAAACGCTTAGGTAATAAGGGAACAAAGTTGTATTTTCAAACAATACAATATCACCAAGCAGTGAAAAATGTCGTACATATTCACTAAAACACATGTCAGAAGAGTTGCATCCGCGATAGAAGTCACTGACATGGGAGGCTATTCTTGCTATGCAAGTTTTCGTGTAGAATGTCCGTGAGTCCTCTAACATTACCGTATTCCAGCGAGGCACATGAACCTTTTGTCCTTGGTCAATCCTACTTAAGATAAATAAATGGTGGGTGACTGACATGCTGACGAAACTTGCTATCATGGAAGAAAGTTTTGGGGAAAAGAACAATGCGAGCTATTTCACGATGGGTGGAATGTAGGGGTGGATCAACATTTCATTTTAATCTCGTAACCCTTGCAGTGCGGTGGTCATTCGATGAGATAAAACGAACGGCAAGGCTTTGCACCGCATCAAGTTTATTCGTTAGTGTTACTTCGACAGGATCCCATATTGCTGATGCGCATTGTAGTTGTGGCCGTATATAAATGGTATATAGTAACCTTTTTACGGAAGTTAGAGTCATAAAAACAGTTCTTCTAGTGTACCTAAGTTTATTACCTAGCAGGACAGAAAGGACATGTTGAACGGGACGTTAAGGTTTATGCCTTGTATTTGTGTAGCGCCATCAAGGTCAGGCGCTTAGATGTGATGCAGCGTATCATGCAGATACGCGGCCTACCTTTTCTTTCGCTACTTAGGGAAAAGGGTAGACACGTGTCCGAAATACCTGCAGAAAACATGAGACACCTTGCTTTCCACTTATTAGTCCCAGGAATCGATGCCATATCACCTTTTCTCTCTGAGCCGCTGTCTTACGGTTCCATTGCACGCATGATTACGAGAGCTTTTTTTTATCTTGCGCCGTTTATTCTCACAGATAACACCAGCTGCACGTTTATTTCTGCCTATTGTCATTTACCGTATAAAAGCCAGTGCCTGCGGCTAGACTAACCAAACGTTTGTCATAGATTTCAACCAACATGAAGGCCTACGTATTTCTGGCACTCCTTAGCACCGCTTATGGTGAGTATTTAACCAAATCCATCCTCTATATTGCCGCACAATATCCCTGTCACTCAATGTATAGTGATTCTGAAAAACCATTCATAAGAAAACTCACTTGAATTCACTTTTGAGATTTGCCCTCACATTTTGACCTTTCAGAAAACAAAAGCGTGTTTATATGAGAAAGCTTTCGTCCGGGACCGACTTCTATTTCGCCGTTCAAATACATTTAAAAGAGAAAAAGTGTCTTTTATGAGAGCACCACTAGACAGAATTCAATTATTCTTTTTCTTAAGCTTGACTGAAAAAGGTGAATTCTAGCAGCTCTATGAAACATCATCTTTATTTGACACCGCTAATTTATGACAAAAATTCTGAAATTTGCTTAGTCTAAACAAAACAGAAGCACAAAGTTTACAAATCCGCAACTCTGCACTGAAAAAAAGATATCACAGTTCTGTGAACTGCATCTGTTAAAGCGGTTCAAGTGTACGATGTGCTGTGTCAGCTTATAGGTTACGCTAAATTCTCACAATGTGTTAAGGGTCTTGCAAAAGTCCTGTTCACAAATGACAGAAATACTTAAGAAGGCGCGTTGATACACCAATTTTGCCCGTTTCAGATGTATTTTTAACTGTAATTTACAGAATTATGATATAATTTTTATTGCTGGGTTAAAGTGTTGTAATCGTAGCTCTACACTTTTTTTAAACATTGCGCGAATGTTGAAGATAAAGTAACCGTAGCATATATCGAGCGGATTCACTTACTTGACATACTAAATTCTAAGTTATTTTAAATGCTACTAACGCCATCACAATGAGTGCAGTGGTTGCCAATAAAAAATGATATCCATTTTGATGTACTTAGACCAGAGATCTCAGTTAAATCTTCCTGTTAAGAAGTCTTGCCAAGGTGAAAGTATTTTACAAGGATATGTGAATAACAAAAAAAACCTATCTCAATGCCTACAGGCATTCAATATCTGCAGAAATAGTATGGCATAATGCAATAAGGTCAGGGTTTAGTATCACAAATTCACTCCTACTGAAACAGCTCGAAAAACATTTATGTAAACACTTTTGTTAAGAAATGTAGCTGAGAAACGCTGGCATGACTGTTATTAAATTCAATTGTTGTAATTAAATGTAAACAAGTGCTGACAGAGTTGTTAGTAGACAATTTAAGACTTTATTTCATGAGTTCGGGCTAAGAAAGATGAGCAATACTGAAATCACCGCGACAGCGCCAAGCAAAATAGTCGTTTTCCAAATTTGAATTCGAGGCTCGAGTCTGTCAACTGTTTATTCAATTATCACAGCACATTGCAAAGTAATTACGCGCACACTTTCAAATTACAATATGTAGAGCAGTATTGGCGTTGTTCCCTCAATCTGATCAGACAATTCTCAATCGCTGTTAAATTGTTGATGACATACAAAAATTTTCGCACATTGTAGCGGTGTCTTAGGCCGAACGATAACGAAATAAAAGATGACATGATGTAGTCACTTCAGCTTACAGGTTGCCCATTATTTCTGAGACTCATAGTATGCCTATTCATGGAACCCCTTTCTTAATGTCTTGTACAAACACTATATGGCGTTTGAATACCTTTACCAATTGTGTTCATATGAATGGAATCAGCTAGCGCAAGCTAGGGGTAATTGGAGATCACAGGGAGAGGCCTTCGTCCTGCAGTGGACATAAATATAGGCAGATGATGATGATGATGATTGGGTTAAAAGTAACAAATATTAGGAATAAGAATAGGCTGACGAATAATAATAACAAAATCGAAGTGAAGCTGCCTCGAGGCAGCTTTTATCCTGCCATCCCCACCACTTACGTTGTAAAAAACTTCTTTTGACTTCTTCTCATGAATTATTTTACCAAAAGGAGGCATGCACACGGTGAACAAAGCGCACTATATTTGTGAAACACTTTTGACCATATACGGGTACAAAATAGCTGTGTAGGAAATAACCATCAAGGTAACATGGGCCAGTTTAGAGCAATAACAATGAAACTATTCTATTTTATATTAACAGCGGTTGGCATGCTCTTTCAGTATTGCAGGTTTGCTCCAGCTCCACATTTTGTACTGAGCTATGGTTTTCGAACATCTCTCTCTGTGCTGAATTGCAAGTGGCGCCCGCACCTGTAGGTTGCACTGGCATAGACGCCACAGGTGATGATGATGATGATATTTGGTGTTTTGTGGCGCAAGGGCCAAATGTGGCCAAAGAGCGCCAAGACAATGAATGGTATGTTTGCCATGATCAGTGAGCTCCGATGATAGGATGCAATGTGGCTGTAAAGAGGCCTAGGAACAAATTGCGGCATAGAAGCGTTAAGCATATATCGAATAGAATTATGGCAGTGATGTGTGGAATGATCTGTGAGTACTGAATGGATGAGAAATGGTCATGGTGCTAAAACTAAACATATAAAGTAGCACGACGCCTACCGAAGGCTTTTGTGGACAAAGACCAGGAGGCACGTGCTTTCTTTAATAAAATACCGCAGCAGCAGCTTCTCCAGAGAGGCCATGGCCGCCATGCTACAAGTCACCTGGATGTATAACACGAAAGTTATGTACATCCTTTAAAAACGCGATAACGAATGGGTATTTATAAATAGGTTCATTGCCCAAAAACATACAAGGTTGCAATGGTAGATTCTGCCGTAATGGTAATGGAAAATGTTTTTTTCCTCTGAGGCTCCAGTTCACGGCATTGCAGGAGGATATGAAGTACACTGAGTAGCTCACTACAGTCATCACAGATAGGCGGATCGCCACCGGACAATAAGTATGCGTGTGTACTGTACGTGTGTCCTATCCTCAGTCTTCAAAGTGTAACCTGGTGTGTGGCGTGTTTTCGATTCTGGCAGACAATGAGCGAGATGAGGCTTGAAAGTATGTAGTTTGTTGCTCGTTTCTCTGTTCCACAGACGTTGCCAGTATGCACTGAACTTTTTCTTGATAAAGGGCTTTATGTCCATTACAGGGACGGCTATGGGCGAAGTGGCAGCGTCTGTATGAACGGATGTGGCTAGTTTGTCGCCCAACTCATTCCGTTCGATCTCGAGATGCCCTAACACCCAGCACAGCACAATTTGCTGCTTGGATGCATACGCGGTGCAAATGATGGAATAGAGAGCTATAATTACGGGGTTTCTGCGCCTACTTAAGAGTTTTTAAACATTTCAACACGCTTAAAGAGTCAGTATAGATGACTGCCTTGGGTATGTGTAACTGTTTGATGTGTTTAACCGCCGCCAGGATGGCGTAGGCCTCCGCTGTAAAGATGGTTGCGTTTGGGTGTAGAACTCCGGCAGCCGAAACGGATGGACCAACCGCTGCGTAAGACACACCGGCGTGCGACTTTGAAGCGTCAATAAAATATTCTGGACAAGAGTATTGGTGCTGTAATTCGAGGAAGTGCATACGGATATGTGCGACCGGCGCATGCTTTGTAACACCGACGAACGACTGATCACAGTCAATCAGCTGCCACTGCCATGGCGGCAGCTGTACAGCAGGGGGCATGACATCGTGCTCGTGGAGCGACACATCCATTTCTTCGGCAAGACTTCTTACTCACAGTGCGTAGGGCTTTCTCACGGAAGGGCGGTTCTGAAATGTTTGGGCACTGGACAGATCGTTTATAGTTGTATAGGTAGGGTGTGTATTGCTTTACTTTTAGGAAATACACAAAGGTTAAGTACGTTCTCTGCAGATGGAGCGACCATTCATTTGATTCAACGTAGAGGCTTTCTACGGGGCTTCTTCTGAACGCACCCGTAGAAAGGCGGATACCTAGATGGTGAGCAGGATCCCACATCTTCAAGGCGCTCGGCGTCGCAGAGTGATATATAATGGAACCGTAGTCTATACGGGATCGGATGAGGATCTTATAGAGAATCAATAGACATCTTGTGTCACTACCCCACGCAGCGCGAGACAACACTTTCAAGATGTTCATTGTTTTCATGCACTTGCTTATTAGATACTTTAGATGTGGGATAAATGTCAGCTTTGTGTCTAGAATTCCGCCCAAAAATTTGTGTTCCGTTTTTACAGGTAGACCCTCACCCTGCATCTCGATGTTGGAATCAGGGTGCAGACCTCTCTTTCTGGAGAAGCGAACGCATGTGGACTTTTGTGGTTTAAGCCTAAACCCATTCTCGTCTGCCCACTTAGACAGCTCGTTCAGACCAAGCTGAACCTGTCACTCACAGATTGCAAGGTTACGTAAGGTGAACCCTATCTATACATCGCCGACATATACTGAATAAAATATGTTGCGTGGGATGTACCGACGCAGAGAGTTCATTTTTATGATAATGAAGGTGGAAGTGAGCACACCACCCTGTGCTACTCCAGTTTCCTGCACATATGGTACTGATAGGGCATTACCCACACGAACACGGAATCTGCGGTTGGACAGGTAACTTTCAATGATATTCAGCATATTTCCACGTACTCCACAGTGTGCGAGGTCTCTCAGTATTCTGAACTGCCACGTGGTGTCGTATGTTTTTTCCAAATTGAGGAAAACAGACAGGAAGAATTGCTTTTGGACAAAAGCCTCACGAATCTGTGCCTCAATGCGTATCAGATGGTCAGTGGTGGATCGGCCATCGCGAAACCCACATTGGTGTGGGGCAAGCAGCTTGTTTGACTCTAGGAAATGTATCAGACGGCGGTTTATCATCTTCTCGAAGACTATGCAGATACCGCTTGTTAGAGCTATGGGCTGATAACTCGATACGGACGATGGATCCTTGCCCTGCTTCAGGATAGGGATCACTATGGCCGCTTTCAAGTAAGAGGGGATCTCGCCGGAGCTACATATAGAGTTATACAGACACAGATGGGTTTTCTTCGTTTCAGAGGGCAGGTTCTTCAACATTTCATATAATATGCGGTCAGATCCTGGGGCAGATTGGTTGCAACAGGTGAGTGATGCATGCAGCTCTGCTAGAGAGAAAGGTAAGTTATATGGCTTGTTCCCGGTGCTCTTTCGGTCTAGTTTTTGTTTTTCTCTTGATGCTTTGTATTTTGTAAATGCTGGAGAATAATGCGATGAACTGGACACATGTTGAAAATGTGCACCCAGGTGGTTCGCTTGGTCCTCCAGGCTGTCTTCCTGCATGTGTACCACAGGAGGTGGATGTGTTTGTCGTCCTCTTACTCTATTGACCCTGTTCCAAACCTTGATACATTGTTGATAACAGTTGAACAGTTTATACTTGATAAAAATGTTTGCCAGCTGTCTCTTTTGGCTTGTCTGCGTGTTCTCCTACATTGGGACTTGATTTTCTTGAAATTGACAAGGTTTTCAGCAGTAGGATAATCGCGAAGCGTCCTCCTTGATTTGTTCTGCTGCCTACGTGCGTTCCGGCATTGTTCATTCCAACACGGAACACGGCGTTTGCTAGAAAGTCCACTTGTTCAGGGAACACACTTAAAAGCGGCATCAAATATGAAAACAGTTAAATATTCCACGCCACCGTCAATGCCGAGCGATGAAATGTCAGCCCACGAGAGCTTACGGGTAAGTGTTTGGAATTTCTCCCAGTCGGCTGCAGCGACCTTCCACCGGGGAGCGTGTGGTGGAGATTCGTATTGTCTTGGTGCTCTCGGCAGTATAGGGAAACGGTCGCTCCAGTAAGGGGTTTTTATAACTTCCCATTCAAGTTCAGGAAATATGGATGGAGAAGCTATGCTGAGATCTATAGAGCAAAAAGTTTTGTTTGCAAGACAATAATATGCAGGTTCTTTTTTGTTTAGCAGACACACACCGGATGAGAAAAGAAAGTCTTGAATTAGACGGCCTCGCGCATCGATGCGAGAGTCGCCCCACAGACTGCTGTGCGCATTGAAATCGCCAAGAACAACATAAGGTTCTGGAAATTCGTCTATAAATGACTGAAATTCATGTTTGTGTAATTGGTAATGTGGGGGTATGTAAAGCGAGCAAATGGTGGTGAGTCTATTTAGGAGAAAAAGTCGAACTGCCACTGCTTCGAGGGGCGTTTGTAGCTGCAAACGTTGACATGCAATGCTTTTGTGAATTACAATGGCAACAGCGCCTGATGATGCGACAGCATCATCACGATCTTTATGAAACGTAACATACTGTCGGAGAAAGTTTGTATGTGTCGATTTTAAATGAGTTTCCTGTACACACAGCACTTTTGGATTGTGTTTCTGGAGAAGTTCTTGCACATCATCGAGGTTCCTATAAAGGCCTCTGATGTTCCATTGCATGATTTGCGTATCCATACTGAAAGTAAATAGGTGCTGTGTGTACTAAAGAAAGGAAGTGTTGCCTTAGATTACAGAGCCCATTCCAGGCAGTGTAACGCGGGATTTGTCCTTTCTTAAGCGGTCGAGGGAAGCTCGCCGCTCCTTAGGCGCTTGGTGCGCCGTCGGGATGGGTGTGGTGTCCATTGCTTCTTGTGAGGCGCCGGACACGCGCTCTTGCGAGCGAGAATTTTCGTGGGAAAGTCTCACCGCGAAGGACGAGACATTTGCGCCCACCAGCCCTGAGGTCGATGGGGCTGCCTTTGGGCCTGAGCTGCGCCGGCTGTTGCCTGCGCCAGCTGGGGCCGGTGAGGGTGAGGCAGCCTTGACTGCACCCGCCGTGGGAGCTGCTGGCGTGCCTGCGGGTTCGCTACGCTTAGCGCAGGTTGCCACCGAGGACTGTTGTGGTGCCGGCAAACCTGAGGTAACCGGGCCTGTTTGCTGGTTAGGTGGAGTAGGCTTAGCTCCTTCCACCCTGGGGGCAGGAGCCACAAGCGACAGCTCGCTGTTCGTGGGCTGGGCAGGTGGCAGTAGCCGCTGCGACGCTGCCCCTTGACGCACCGCATCAGCATAAGTGGTAGTGTGGAATGGTGAGCACCTTTTGCGTGCTTCCCTGAACGATATTTTAGATGCGGAGCATCTTATAGCGGCGGCCCGTCCCGCGATGTCGTTGGCGTCGGCGTCCGTCCGCACCTCTCCTCATTCTCTCCACGCAGGGGCGTAGCCAGAAATGTTTTTCGGGGGGGAGTTCACCGGCCCGACCGGGTCGGGGGGGGGGGGGGGGGGGCAAGCGTCTTCTGCGTGACGTGATCGGTAATAAATATCGGTAGTTTAAGCAGACTCTATACATGTACGTCAACGACATGGGACCCCCCCCCCCCTCGCGTGTGCTTGTGAAGAAATTAAGTAAAAAGTAAAGTACGCTCAGTAAAATACAGCAAGTACGACAGGTACAGTGGGCGTTAGGAGCAACGGTCTCGCATCGCGCCACTGAATGGACCAGTCTTCGAAAACGCATCATTAAGACGACCCGCCCGATCGGAGATGACATCATTAATTGTTAATCTTCGTTAAGCGTAGATGGCGTCGTCCTCGTCGAGGCGAAGTGCGTTTCACAAGTCAAGGCCGGCTATACACGTGAAAATGCATGCGTACTCCCATAGCAATAGCTTGTTCGCTGCGTCTTTGCGCTAGAAAACTTAAGTACGCGTTCTTGGCCTTTTTTTCCCGAAGCTTTCGTCGCCCTGCTCCCTCATACGAGAGGGTTGCATTTTCCTGCGGCAAGTGCATGCACCGCTGTGTCTTCCGCTGTGTGCGAGCGTGCAGCCGTCATTTGCCTTTACGTCAACAGATTCAGAATGTGTACAGAATATTTCACCGCACAGTATAGATATGGCATGTGTACGCATTTTAAGTAGTGCGTGCAACTCATTTCTGCTTCACTTACGCCGGTGCAAACAGGAAGCGGCCTCGTACCTCACAGAATCTCGACTGTTTGGTGTACTAGTGATGCAGGAATGAACTCCGGTCTTGCTCAGTGCATAGTGAACATAATAAAATTCTCAGGACGCGTGAACTCCGACGAGAACTGTCAGCGCCTGTAACAAGAGTTTACTTACGCTGTACTGCGCACAACAGTAATGCATGCTTGTCGGCTGTCTGTTTCCTGCATTCTGTTGCGAGTCGGTGGAATTTCACTGCTGGCATCAACCCCTTCGTGTGTACATTGCTGGTTTGGGATTCCACAACACAACAGCAACTACCAGCCTTGCGTAATTGCTGGTTTGGGATTCAACACAACAGTAACTACCAGCCTTCCGTAGGGGCGCAATCGCAAACAAGAGACGTTTCGCGCGCAGACTAAGGCTACGTTCACACTTGGGAAGCGGCAAGCGGGCGGAAAGGCCAAATCGGCCGGAAAATCTTTTCCGCGCATGTCCAAGTTGTTCACATTTGTTTTGCTACCGCCGCTGCCGCTTTCGTCCACATCCATCTAGTCTGCATACGTTTGTCGGCGTGGTGGCGCTCATTATCGCAAAATTTAGAGCGGTATGTTCATTCATTGACCCACCCGTCATCAAAAGTGATCATTTTGCGCAGGAGGAGGAGGAGGAAAAAAAAAGAAGGAAAGGCAGGGAGGTTAACCAGAAGCACGTCCGGTTTGCTACCCTACACGGGGGAAGGGGTTTAAAGGGATGAAAAGAAAGGAGAGAGAGGGAAGAAAGCACTCGCAGTATAAACACATGCGGTTGTCCAACACTTCACAATCGGTCACTGAGGCCAGTCGACTTCATGAACTGTAACAATGCCCGCGTCGCTTTGTAAGCCTGCGACGCGTGGGGCCACGGTCCAAGAATCTTTGTCTCTGAAAAAGGTCTGCTGTCTAATCGGTCTAACACACTCCGGAGAAGGTCACGTTCGGTCTCATAAAGATGACAAAAACACAACACGTGTTCCACCGTCTCCTCACAGTTGCACGAGTCACAGATTGGTGTGTCGGACATGCCCAGAAGCAATGAGTATGCTTTCGTAAAAGCCACTCCTAACCAGAGGCGGCAAAGTAAAGTTGCATCACGGCGGGGGAAGTTCGATAGAATTTGTAGCCTCATTGTAGGATCCAGCCGTTGGAGATGACAGTTCGTAAAAATCGGGCTGCTCCATGACGTTTCTCTCTCGGTTTGAGCGAGCAAACGAAGACCCCTCGCAGCGTCTGTCCTCGATAAGGGTATAGGAACAGTCAGGGTTTCCTGATGGGCTGACCGGGCGGCCTCATCGGCAAGGTCATTACCGACGATGCCACAGTGCCCCGGCAGCCATTGAAAGATGATGTCATGTCCGTTCATGAGGGCTTGATGGAGAACCTCTCTGGTCTCAAACACCAGTTGTTCATGTGTCTTGCGTCGTAATGCTGACTGCAGACTCTGAAGGGCTGCCTTGGAGTCACAAAAAATGACCCACTTTCGAGGTGGTGTTTCTACGATGTAATTAACTGCAGCACGTAGAGCGGCAAGTTCTGTAGCCGTAGAAGTCGTTATGTGGGACACTTTGAACTTCCTTGTGACTTGTAAGGTCGGGATGATAAAAGCGCCTGTGGAGCTGGTGGCTGAGACAGATCCATCGGTGTAAACCTGCGTTCTTAACTCATATGCATCGTTCAGCAATGACAATGTCAACTGTCGTAGAGCTACCGTGGAATGACTGAGCTTGTTCGTAATTACCGGAATCGTGAGGTGTACTTGTGGCTGCCGTAGACACCACGGGGGTGACAGTGGTCTTGCTGCTGGTGTAAATCCCGATGGAAGGCAGCCTTGATGTGTCGCAACAAGTTTCGAAAACGTGGCCTGAGGTCTTTGTGCCGGCAAAACAGCAATGTGATGACTGGGTACTCGACACAGGTGTCGAATGTGTGCTCTGAGGTTGTCAACCGTAATGTATGTTGGAATCAAGTAGTCTCTAGCAATCACGATTGTTGCATGAGTCGAGGCGCATCGTGGAAGTCCAAGACATGTCCGCAGAGCCTGGCCTTGCAATCTTTGGAGGGTACGAATATTTGTTTTGCATGTGTTCGCCAAAACCGGCAAGCTGTATCGTAAAAAGCCCAGAAACAGTGTTCTGTACAGCTGCAGCATGGACCGTACCGACGTTCCCCAAGTTTTTCCACACAGGAACTTCATTATATGTATAATTGAAATTAGTCTCCGCTTCAGGTAGATGCAGTGGGGGCTCCATGAAAGGTTCCTGTCAATAATCACACCTAAGAAGCGGTGAGACTTCTGGTATGTAATATCCTGGCCATTGAGAGAAACAGGGTACGGTGACATGGGTTTGCGCGTAAAGGCAATGAGCGCACATTTTTCGATGGACATAGTAAGGCCTTGTTTTCGGAGATAGGAACAAGTTAGGGTGGCTGCCCGCTGAATTCTTGCGCGCACTTGAAGACGAGTCACCGCAGAAGACCAAAGACAGATATCGTCGGCGTAGATCGACAGGTGTATTGTATTGGGTAATAGTTCAGCAAGGCCAATCATAGCTAGGTTATACAGAATAGGGCTCAATACCCCGCCCTGTGGGACGCCGCAGTAGGTATAATAGTAGGCAGAGGGGCCATTTTCGGTCTGCACATAGAAGGACCTTCTGGTCAAATAGTCTCTGATCCATTGAAACATGCGGCCACCGATTCCGACAGCCTCCAGTGATTCAAGGATTGCTTCATGTGTGACATTATCGTACGCCCCTTTCACATCAAGAAAGAGCGCCACTGATATGCGCTTGAGACATTTTTGTTGCTGTATGTACGTTGTCAGGTCGATAACATTGTCTATTGAAGACCTGCCTCGCCGAAAGCCTGTCATTGAGTCAGGGTATATACTGTGGCGTTCAAGGTACCATTCTAAGCGTGTAAGGATCATTTTTCCATTACTTTACCTACGCAACTTGCCAGGGCAATAGGGCGATATGATGTCAGGTCTAAAGGCGACTTCCCCGTTTTTAGTAGCGGTACAAGCCGACTTATTTTCCATTGCAGAGGAACAATTCCGTCACGCCATGAGCGGTTGTAGTAATTCAACAGCTCTTGCCTGGCCTCCCGTCCAAGATGGACAAGAGCTGCATAGGTGATGCCATCAGGCCCTGGTGAAGATGAACGTCGAGAAGCAACCAAAGATGCGTCAAGTTCTTCCATAGTAAATGGAAGTTCCATTTCTGGTACGCGAGACACAGGGACGACACTAACACCTTCGGCGTGGGGGGTGACACACACGCCGGTGATCCGCGCACAAAAATTATTTCCCACCTCAAGTTGCGTCTGGCAGTGATGTAGGGCTAAGGCCATGAAGGGATGTCGCTGTTGTGGAGACGAGCGGAGGCCACGAACTGTCCTCCAGATGTATGAAAGTGGTTTACGAGGGTCCAGGGATTCACAAAAGGACTTCCAACGTTGTTCCTGCAATTTTTCCAAACGGCGCTGAATTTTCTTCTGTGTTCTTCGTGCCATTCTCAGGTCACAAACTGCCTTCGTGCGCCTGTACCTCCTTTCAGCTCGTCGTCGAAGTGCCGTTAGCCTCTCCAGTTCTACGTCAAATTGGGAACGGTTCGCTTTCAATGTTAGGAGGCATGAAGCTTCTCTCATTGCCTCTGAGATGGTTTCCTCTAGGCTATGGCCCAAGTCTTCTCTGCATGCATTTTCCATATGTAGCTTGAATTTAGTCCAATCGATACGTTGTACTGCATTCGACGAGGAGGAATTGTTTAGCCCCCTGATCTTCAAGTAAGTGGGAATATGGTCACTTCCATGCGTTTCTATGTCTGAAAACTACTGTACTTGCGAGCTGAAGCATCGTGATACCAAAGTCAAATCCAGGCAACTGCTGTACTTGAGGCCTCGCAGGTATGTAGGACTGCCGTCATTCATCACACAAAGGTCGTGATCATTGGCGAATGTTACCAGATTCCTGCCTCTGGAATTGATTGCCGAGCTACCCCAGAGTAAGTGATGTGCTTTGAAATCGCCCGTTATAATCCAAGGACCACTGGTATGTAACAATATGTCTCGCAGTCTATCGCATTCAAATCGTCCTGACGGCGATAAGTAGACACCAATGAGTGTGAATGACACGTGTTTCTTTTTTACACGTAGGCAGACATACTGATTGTCATCATGTGGTTGTACTGCATGGTGGGCATACGTAAAATCCGTGCGGATGTAAACGACAATTTTGCTGCGCTCCTCGCACGTCGACGACAAAAATGGGTCGTACCCTGACAGTTTGATGGGAGTAAGTACGTCATTTTGCGCAACTTCGCGTGTCATCTGCGACCTTCGGTAAATTCCTTGTTGGCGTTTCGTGATTCTCCTCACAGGGGCGCGATAGCGCTTAGTCACAGGTTGGTGCTTAGGCGTGATTATATTTCTTTAATACATTTTATTTACAAGTTGTAATAACATTTCATCATTTCGTATTATTGTCGGCGCCTCCAGGACACCAAAGCGGCAACGGGAACACCAAAGCTAAAACCCTGGCTGGCCCTTGTGTTGGGGCTCGCCAAAGCCTGCGCGTCCTACGTGAGACATACGCTCCCAATCTATCGTCGCGACGAGAAAAGCACCCGGTGACTTCTACAACATACCGTGCACGTGCGAGGAGAATTATAGAGCGCCAACGAGGAATCTGCTTAACTATTGTCTGCCATGGAAGTGGAAGAAGAAATGGCTTTTATACTTCTACCTACTTGTTTTCTAGAAATGGACAATGGATAAACGGAAGACGCGGACACCTCGGAAACGGTGGTGATGGGTTCGCCTGGCTTTGCAAAAGCGCAATAAGTTGGGTCACGCCAAGGCTTCGTTGCCGCACCTCCGGTCGCGCGACATTGAATACTATCGCGAGTATTGCTGACAGTACGTTTTAGTGCCACTCTTGTCGTAGAGCAATTAAGGGCTGGTTCTTGATCGCGTCGATCAGCATTACAGCCTACACTTTTAGCATTACAGCCTACACAATTAAATTTCGACCGGTTGTTTCCGGTCGAGCAGACGACTTTCCGCCGCGTTTCCGCTTCGCCATAGCGAAAAAATTGGTCCGAGACCGATTTGGCTCACCGCTTTTTTTTCTGTCTGTTTTGCCGACTAGGCGGGTGGATTTTTGCAAGATTTTGCCGCTTCCGACAGCTCCGAGACCAAGTGTGAACGTAGCCTAAGATCCTGCGCGAACGCGGCCTAACCGGCACCTGAATGGAAGCGGCGGAAATGTATACCGGAAATTTCGACCACCTGGGGTCTTTAACGTGCACCTAAATCTAAGTAAACGGGCCTCGAGCATTTTCGCCTTCATCTAAAATGCGGCTGCCGCACTTGTTGCTTCAGAATGCGGCTGCCACATTCTCGCCCAAAACCTCAGAGAGTGTCAAAGCCTTGACAAACGCCGTGACAGTTTTTTTCCCTATGCAGAAATGATTTGCTGTATATTACCAACACAAACAGAAGCGCCCAAGAATGAAATTGTGATAGTAGCGCCGGTTCCTTGAATTATGTTTGTGCAAAGCGACGAGTACAAAGGGTGGGTAAGTGGGGCGGGGGGGGGGGGTGTTGCGGAAAAAAATTTCGGGGGGGGGGGGTTTGAACCCCCCCAACCCCCCCCCCCCATGGCTACGCCCCTGTCTCCACGCCAGCTGTGCGATAACGCCTCTCTCCTCCTCTCCCCCTCTCCACGCCATCTGTTCGATAACGCGCTTCTCCCTCCGTGTCTTCATCCGCCAACTGGAGCATAAGCGCGCATAAGCGCCTCTCTCTCTCCACCTCCTCTCCGCGCCAGCTGCTTATATAAACCCGGTGCATGCGCCCCTGCCTCAGTTGCTGCTTCGGTTTAGTCACGCTGCGCCGTCCGATGCGCTGAATGGACGCCAACGAATCTGTCAACGAACTGTCTGGCACATCTTCAAACAGCTGCAGCCAGTTCAATAACAGAACCGCGAGCACCTCTGAAGACAAGGCTGCGCAGAGAAGAGCTCGCGACGCAGAACGTAAACGTCGGCGACGCGCAGCGGATCCAGATTCAGTTCGCCAACGCGAAGCCGCTTCAAAACGTCAGCGTCGATCAGCGGATTCCACACTTCGAGAAAGCGAAGCCGCTTCGAAATGTCAACCTCGAGCAGCGCATCCTGAGCTTCGAGAACGGGAAGCCGCGTTGGTTCGTGAACGTCGAGCAGCAGAACCTGAGGTTCGGGACCGTGAAGTTCAACGTAAACGTACGAAGCGAGCGGCGGAACCCGATCTTGGAGAATGTGAAGCCGCGTTGGTTCGTGAACGTCGAGCAGCGGATCCTGAGCTTCATCAACATGAAGCAGCGTCGGTTCGAGAACGTCGAGCAGCAGCACGGCGTTCACGCGATGTGATGGTGACCAACGCAAGTTAACACGTAATAAAAACGTAATAACACCAAGTTAACAACGTTAATAACACCGTAATAACAACGTAATTAACGCCGTTATAACGACCGCGATGCTCCGCATCAGCCCATGGTTCCCCTCGAGAAGATGGTGTAATTTTTTTCACGGACTTTCAGCATTATAATTTCTTTTTCTTTTTTCCAGCTTGGACATACCGGGAGTATGCTGGATAGTCAGCATCGCAATTAACGCAGTGAGGTGTGGCCTCGCAATTGTCTGAGGCATGGCCTTGTAATCCACACTTAGCACAAGTGAGTCGACCAGGGCAACTCTGAGAGCCATAGCCGAATCTTTGGCATTAACAACATCACCTAGGATTTGGGATGTCTGGTCTTATGGCCATCTTTGTGTAGCCTGTTTAAATGCTTCGTGGCAAAACGCTCAATTCAAAGGTGAGTATCAGGTGTTTGGTGGGAATTTCTTTGTTGTCCCGTGTCATAAAAATGCACTGCACATTCGTGACGTTTTGCTCCTTCCATCCTTCCAACAGTTTGGTTTCAGATAGGTCGATGAGGTCTGCTTCAGATTCTACCCCCCGTACTGTGTTCATGGACCGATGCGGTGAAACGGTAACTGGGACATCAGCAAAAGTAACACGCTTGCTGAGTCTATTGCATTGCTCTTTATCACGTAGCTCAAATAGAAGGTCCCCGCTTGGCATTTTGGTGACCTTGTAGCCAGGGCCTAGCGTGTTGGTCAAGGTTTTTGCAACTACAAATGTATATATGGTTCTTGCTAGTTTTTCGGTTATTTCACTGTGGACTACTTGAAATCGTGGGGAAAATGTCTTTAGGTCTGGTGAACATGTTCAAAATCTCATCGGTGCGTCTCCTCTTGTCAGGGAGACGATCAAGAAGCCGAGGAAAAGCGGGCGTTCCCATAACAGTTTAGTGTTCTTCGGCAGCAATGGCAGCCAACCACCACGCAGTCCAACAAGGGGACGCTGCAGCACTTAACGTGTAAGGCTGCAGGCGCCAGCCGTACATTGCCGCTATAACCTTATATAAAAACCCAAGAGAGGGCACCAACACAAGGTTAACCCAAGCCGCCTCTGAAAAGTGAGGAAGTAACTGAAGAGAAGAGGTGACAGGACAGTGAGGACAGAAAAAATCGAGAAGAAAAAGATCGGAGAGGGGGACAGGAAAAGGTGACCGCCGATTTCGCCCGGGTGGGTCAGTTCGGGGGTGCCGTCTATGTGAAGCAGAGGCCAAAGAGGTGTGTTGCCTCCGCCAGGGGGCCATAAAGGTCCAAACAACCCGCATTAGCTCAACCTCCAGGATCCCCCTTTCCCAAGACACGGCTAAGCCACGCACGGCTACGCGTGGGAGGGTCCAACCCCGTGCGCTCGGGCCCGTGGTGTCGGGTCCGTGGGTCGTATAGAAAGTATGTAGTACGATATTGTTTATATACTCATTGATGACTAGATTAACATATACACAGTTACAAGTTCGTATTGCAGAATACCTTAGTTGAATTTTTAAAAATGTTATAGTTCTAAATTTTTAACGAGTGTACTGCTATATTGCGACTTCCTTTGTTGCCTAAACAATCGTTCTCGACTGAAATACAATATTCTATCCTGGGCAGACATCTAGTGTATTGCGTGGTAAACGTACCCTGTTTGTCAACCGCAGAATCAGTTCAACGCTCAGACAGTTCTTGCCCCAGCACCCGCATTTTGGATTCACAAAAATAAATTCCAGTGAGCGTATCAGTGTAGCCAAGTATGAAGCATCAAGAAAAAAGTGGTGCAATATGCAGCTACGATACCTATACGGTGTTCCGTCATCTCTAGTCCTGCGCCACCAAGATAATTTTGGGCACTTATTACTTGCGTAACTACAAGAGAATAGTTATACAAGTTAAACAACTATTTGGCTAACGTTAGCTGGGACAATGTCATATGAGGTGGCGTAACAATCAATAATGCCATTAAGATGTGAACCGTCTATTTTGGGGGAAAACGGTAGGGCTTACATACTCGGTAAAGGCATAAAGCATAGTAAAATAAGTGCTTACGTGCTTAGTAAGTCACGATAAAACATTGGGTTCCGCCTACAGGAGCTAATTTACTTCAGCGTGGTTGCTCGACGTTAGACGTCACAGTTAAACGAAGTGTCAAACTTGTTCCAATCTTGTGCGGTTGCTCGGAAGAAACTCCACATGCGGTGTTTCTTTCAGTGGCAACAAATTTTGCCCTGGAATGTGCGACCAAATAGAGAGAGGGCCCTGCGAACTTGATCTGCAGCGGCGGTTCTACAACAGGGACGATCAGCAATGCCAGGTGGCATTTGGTGCCAACGGAGGTAGCGGTGGCAGCGCCAACCTGTATAAGACAAGAAAACACTGCGAGGAGACATGCATGGATAAAAAGCGTGAGTGTCCTAGGCCGGTTCATACCTGTTTGCCACCTATTCTCGCTATCAGGTTGTAGCACACGTTACGAATCCTACGCTCTTCTTGAATAATTGTACAAATATTGGATCTTGTGGTCGCTCTGCTATATCGGCATTCCAGTGGGGAAGGAGAAGCAAAATTTATGTCGGGGGTAGAACATGGCAGCCCTACCACGACATCTGCTTCACATGAGTGCTTTTCTTTTTTCTTCGTTTTTAGAATGATGAAAGGGCCATTTTTCGTTAAGCAATGATATAGTTAAACCACGAAAAACTACCTAGCACGAGTTTATTGCCCTGTAGTATTACGCATATATAGTGGACTTATTGATGTATAGAAGCTATTGCAAGCCAGGTACACGAAGGAATACTTCAGTGATTTAACTCCCAAGAAACTGATCAAATACATACTTGGCTGCTTCCTCTAAGTACTATTAAATATGAGTAATGACCGTAGTGGTTCACGACTGAACGTCTTAGAAAAAGGTGAAACTAAGACACAATATTAAAGTCGTCAAGTGCGCTTGTTGAAATTATTTACTGTCACATTAAAATGCAAAACGAGGAGGCACAAAAAGCGGTCATTTGTTCTCCAGAAGAACCATTATTACAATTGTTTTTTATAAATCCCCAGCCGAATAAAAAACAAAACGCGCCTCATTGTCACAGAGAGAGCAATTTTTTTATTTCTTAACTTGATTTATTGAACATCGGTCAAGGATATTTGGCTAGATCCCTATAAAATGATGTAACTGGCGGTGTAGAATTACGATCATGTGCCTTTTCATTGCGCCATACTTCCAGAGTTCCAATGTACATGACCTTCACTGTGCCTACTTCAATATTTTCTCTGTCTAGGTTACTTTCTCGAGGTTCTGGCAGAATCAGCCAAAGTTAACAATTATTGCTGTCGAGTACCCGAGCAGTTTCCAAGAATCAAGCTACTTCCATAAACCTATATTCATAGTACAAGTCGACAAGCTATATCCAACTGATTTCTTTTTTTTTGTCAATTTTGCTGTGTTATGTCTTCATACACATCAAAAGACTCGAAAGAACGACTGAGTTGCAGTTTCCATTAATATTGCCATGCAAACAAACCAATATGAAATATTAAGCCAGCAAAACTAAGCTACTATGCTTCTATAATCATTCCAAGAAAACAGCATAAGAATTACCCTTCTGTTTAGATTATTTCACCTGTAGCAGCTGTCCCTGTGCTTGTAACCTGCTCTATGAAACGGTCCGGTCATTACCTATTTTTCACTTGGTTGGGAGAGAGAACACGTATTTAACAGAATTTTGGGAAATGGTTCATACTTCAAATTCGCGATCTTTAATATCTTTTTTTTAGTTTGTAAAACTCTCCTCCATGCTCTTACGTGCAGTGTTCTCATGTGTGCTTAACTATTCTTTAGCACTCTTCATTGACGTGGGAAACTAAAGTAAGCTTGATCTCAATGCAAACTATTACAAATGTCACTAATAACATTAGTATGAATGTTGACATACCCGAATTTTTTTCTTATACTTTGATTGCTCTCTTTTCTCTCTGTATTTCTGCACACTGTTACACGCACTGCGCAGAGCACGCAGTTAAGACATAATCCGGTATTTTTTGCTCCTAGATGCTTCGCATTATTTGATGCCTTCGCAAGAAGTACCCCATACTTTCAACTCTCTGCTTAACCCCATTTCATCACACAATTCTAAACGCCCATTGTTACAGGGTTTACGATAATTAGTGTGTTAATATTTGGTGTTACATTTAGACGTATCAATAAAATTCTGAGCTGCCATTTGTGACTGCTTTACTTTGCTAATTTTGTACCTTTATTTATACATTTATACTTGTTCAGATACATTTTCTTCCTGGGCACTGGGAATATTCATATCGTGCAGCATTAACGTGCTTCTGTTAACTTCTTCCGGATAATGTCCGAGAAGCCACTGTGGCTTTGACTGTTCTGACCAAATTTATATTTGTATTCGTTTCAGAAGTGAATATTTTAATTCTAATAATTTATATGTTATGATCGCTGTTTGTTTCCGTCATCGTTGATAATTTTTTCTACTGTGGGATTTAGCGAGCATCGCGCAACAAAGACCACCGTAAGCTCAAAGCCAGATATAAAGATTGTTACAACACTTAAAATAGTGTCCTGTCACAAAAATATCACAAATGCAAGCACAGCGATTTCTCATTGACATCGTTTCATCTACACACATCCAAAAAGCTATCTTCTCTTCTTATTTCCACAACAGCAGGAAGAAAGCCTGCGTACACTCCGGAGGATATTGCAGTTCTTAAAGATAAAAGAATGGGTAAGTTCGCAGGTCCTAAATATCCCCTGTGGCACACGATGGTTGCTTCAACTGCGTCTTGTCTGGTTTTGCCTCTAGGATGTATAATAAAGCATTGGAACCACACGTGTGATAAACCTATAAAATTTGTATCTACGCTTTCATAAGTACAAGATATAGAGAAAGTTTTCTAAAAGAGTCTAGAACGACCTCTCGGTCTTGGTGAAACAACGCCGTTAACAGATAGCATAAGTGGCTGTGAACAACTGAGCCATACTTTGCAGTATTGCGAAGCACGGGGAAGTAGCAAGTGGTGCATGAAGTCACCTTTTCGAGCGAAGCTAGTATACGCTAGCCTGCGCCGGCAATGTAACGCTAAAAAAAAACAGCTTCTCTCAGAGCTGCACAGGTGTTCGGCACGCGCTCGTGCTCGCCACGCTCTCGTGCCAGTGCTCCCGCGTTCGTCGTCGTCTGCTTCCATAGCTGGCTGCGTTGCCGCTAGTCATTCCAACGTATAATTTCAATTCTCTTCTGTCGACGCAATGGGGAGGCCGCGATTACGGGCGTATGAGCCATTCCTTCTAAAGTTAGTAATCATGTAGATATACACCATTATAACGATTAAATGACAACTTCACGAATTATGAATTTATTTTGCAGATAAACGTAGTGACACGTTTCGTGTTACGGACACATCTTATGCGGGGTTTTTTAAAGAATCCTTAGGCATTACAATAACTGGAACACCACTGCATTTTTTCTTTGCACACGTTGTGAACCAATATCAGGAAATTGGTTTTCTTCCTCAGTGCTCATTCGAAATTTTCAAATGAACCTACCTTGTGAACTTACGGCTACAAGTCGTGAATTCCAATATTTGCTACGAAATGTGTAGTTAAAAATTAGTTGGAAAACATTTTTCAAGAGTAGATTAGGCATTTTCACTTTATGTGAATATGCTCCAGAGACCCGAACACAACTACGGGACATTAACGTTCTTCAAGGTGGTTTTTAGTGTCTACTGTTGTGCTATGGACTTGAAAAAGAATTTTAAAAATTTGAATACCATGGTTAGATTCCAAAAGTTGCGTATCCGGGTACGCAAAAAATATTTATCTCCTAATGTTTGCTATGGTGAAAACTTCATTTCATTGCTGAAACGCTGAGATGAAGATGAAATTACGTGTGGTAGAATGCCATGTCGCTGCCGCGTCCGGTATTTGCGCGCAATCTCAGTGACTTCGAAACACACCTCAGGGTTGCTTTCGGTTGTCTGCGACTACGCAGAGGTTTAGACCAATTTATTGGCATATTTCTCGAAGCCGGATGAGAAGAATTAGAGTAAACCACTTCTTTACAGTTACACTTGCACCGTACTTCATACCAAAAGGGAATATTTTGCCTACGCCCCAGTGAATTGCTAAAAAAGTTGAAGGCAATGTATTGTACAAGGAGTCTTAGGAGGATATAAGGCCCGCCTCTTGAAAGAATACAGGTTGAGAAGCAGAACATTGCTACGTGTTACAGGCAGTTTTAGACACTGTCCACTCTAAAAAAAACACCGTATATATTTTATACAGTGATTCCTATAATTTTCACGCAGTTCCAGTTGAGAACATGTGCCTTCGTCCGCCGCACCATGGTCCATGTATGGGCAAACCTGGAGCAATTCTACTACGACAACAAGACAGAATCATGGCACCGCTTTGTCTATGGAGGCTGCAGTATCAACGGCAACAACTTTGAAACATATTTAGATTGTTTGGAGGCATGCAAGGGAAGGCTACTGCGTAGGCAGTGCCACGGTTTATTCAGGCACGCTGTACAACTGGTGCAGTTATGATTTGGTTTTGTGCAATAAAAATAAATTCACAGACTGGTTTTGTTGCCGTTGTGTTGGCGCTGCTGCGCCAACGATGAAGATGGAGCGAGATAACACCTCGACGGTGCGTGTGCTGCGACCGATAAATCCCTTGTCTATCGTTCTACGAGTCACGTCGCTTTCCTCATGCCTAGGTAAACTACAGTGAGAAATACAGCCCTTCAGAATACAACAAAAGTGGCATGAGGAACCAATACGATTGGTTTCTCATATAATCCACGCCCTCGTTCTCAAACTCACAATTTGACATATGGAAATACCTTTTGCCGCACGGGTAGCTCTACACCAGCAAAGACAGAGCAACTTCGCACTACACATCATGAAGAAGATTACTGTACGTCGACGCTTTTTTAGTTTCGCAGTTTTTAATCCCTATTTCTTTAGCGGCCCCATGTTGAATAGCACTGCGGCGGCAATGTACCCACGAGGCATTCTCTTTAACAAGGTATGTAAGGTTCCCTTCCCGGTTGCCGCTTTATATTCTCATGCTCATGTTTTTTCGCTGCTCATGTTCTGCACATTTAAGAAAATGGAGATCAATGGTTTTTTTTTCATGTTTCTTTTTCTTTTTACTTCTCTTTTTTAATGTCAATCAACAGCTGTCTATCATTGGCTGCATATAATAGAAAGTTCCGCCCTTTTCTTTCATGTAACTGTAATTCAGGCTTTACAATAATAATTACCGATGTGTTCTAAATTTATGTCACACTCTTATCGAAAACTGAAGGTCGCATGTCTTAAGGTCTTTATCATTATAGACGTTTTCTTTTTGCGTGTACGAGCAATGTATCAATATCTGTCAAGCGATGTTCAATCTAAGGAGCCCCTGGCCAAAAACCCTTCAGCCAATTTCTGCCCACCATAAGCACTTACCTCGAACGACGCTTTCTAGTTCTGATCCAAACAGGCCCGTTGAAGTGGCTACCGAGGGACAAGCGATCGCTTCGACGTGAGTACCACCAGCTGCGTCCTAGAAGACGACAGCTGTCCCCTCGGTCAAAGCAACCGCCGCGCTGTCCCAGAGTTTCGCCGGGCGCGTGCCTCCACGTGCCATTGTGTCGCATCTGTTATGGCCATCTCTTTTATATAATACGCATTAATTCCCGCGCGCAGGTTTGTGCCGCCTATCTTCATTGGCTACACTTTGAAACGTTACATAGCTCTTTTTTTCTTGCTCAAATCTTTAGTTCCCTTCTTTCCTCACTTATTCAGCTTTTTGGCCTCTGACTCGTGCCAAACAGTTGCACTAAAAACGTATATTTGCAGATATATACAAGTAAGGCGAGTAACGCAGGCATGACAGCTGCCAAGATGCCGAGGAGCAGCTTTTGGCTCTGCTTGATCTGTACCGGTATATTGCTGTCGTCGCCTTATTCATTCTTGTGGCATTACCCACAGGGCGAAAACACTCGCACCATTCGGGCAGGTCAGAGTGCAGCATCAGTGGACGGGCTTAACGGATTTAGCTGAGCAACGTGAACTACATCAGTTTGCCCTGTCGCAGATGCCACCATTCACTTGGCCGGTGCAATCTCATACGTCGCGTCAGTGACTTGGCGCAGAACGCCATAAGGAGCTGTAGCGTTGTAGAAGCTTGGCTGAAATAACAACTCTTCCTGTTGGTGACCAGAGGAGCATTAAGGACCCAGGAAACTAATAGGCATCCTTATGACGGCAATCGTAGCGGAACTTCTGTGATGTCTTCCACAGCTTAAGGCAGTCAGGCGCGATAGGATGCGCAGCGTTTGCTCTCGCGATGGCAACATGGGCGTACTCCGATGGTTGTTGTGCAGTGGCTGGTAGTTTTGTATCCATGGGCAGTGTCGGTTCACGACAAAAAGTAAATACAACGGTGAACAACCTGCCATATCCTGGCGTGACGAACTATAGGCGAATGTAACGAAGGGTAACACATCTAGCGGTTTCAATAACGTTATAGATCAGCCAACCCCGTGGGCGCCACAGCTGACGGCATGTCTCCGAAGGAACCGTCTTTTAAATGCGAAGCATTTCTTGTCGAACATTTGCCACTTTGACAGTATCTATCTATCTAGCTACCTACATCTTGGCGCTCTCATGGTCGTATCGTTAACTTGACGTTTACCAAAATTGGCATACTACGAGAAGAGTGTATCACGAACATAAATGATAGGTCATGACATGAATATTATGACATGTGTGCCAAGTAGGTCATGAAACATCTGCCTATGTCTTGGTGTTCTCATGGTCGTATCGTTAACTTGGTAGGTACCAAAAATGGCATAGTATGACAACAGTGTATGACGAACATCAATGATAGGTCATGACATGAATGTCATGGCATGCGTGTCGTGCAGGTCGTAAAACAGCCGCCTAAAATGACAATGACCCAGCGAAAAGGCATTAACACTCAAAAACCACTGAAATGGGTTCTGACGTGGGTACTAAGTGGAGGAAACCCTAAAGAATGATGGTAGGAATCATAGTCATGAGCTTGACTCAGCAAAAATGGCAATGACTCAGCAAAAACGATTAACACTCTAAAACCACTGAAAAGGGTCCTGACGTGGGTACTAAATGAAGGAAACACCAATAGATGGTGGTAGAAGCCAGAGTGTTGAGCATGACTCAGCAAAAACGAGAATGACAAAGCAAAAAAAGATTAACACTCAAAAACCACTAAAATCGATTCGGACGTGGGTACTATAGAGAAGGAAACACTAAAGGATGGTGGTAGAAGCCATGATCATCAGCATGACTCAGCCAAAAAAAAGATTAACACTCAAAAACCACTGAAATGTGTTCGGACTTGGGTACTATAGTGAAGGAAACACTAAAGGATGGGGGTAGAAGCCATAATCATGAGCATGACTCATCAAAAATGACAATCACTCAGCAAAAAAATATCACTCAAAAACCACTGAAAAGGGTCCTGACGTGGGTACTAAGTGAAGGAAACACTAAAGCATGATGGTAGGAGTCGTAGTCATGAGCATGATTCAGCAAAAAAAGATTAACACTCAAAAACCACAGAAATGGGTTCGGACGTGGGTACTAAGTGAAGGAAACAATAATAGATGGTGGTAGATGCCAGAGTCATACCATGACTCAGCAAAATTGACAATGACTCAGCGAAAAAAGATCAACACACAAAAACGAACGAAATGGGTTCGGATGTGCTAGTTCGTGAAGGATAAAGCTTAATCGTCGCAGTCATAGTCATGAGCATGACAGTCTTTCGGCTGAAGGTCTCTTAGGCGTAGGTAAAGGGACTCCTGTGGACTCATGACATGAATGTGATGACATACATGCCATGTAGGTCATGAAACTAGCGCCGACGTCTTGGTGCTCTCATGGTCGTTTTGTTAACTTGGTAGGGTCCCCGCACACTGCTTCGCATAACAACGATTCCCACAGGGCGTAGATATGCCTGCTTTTTTATTTCAGAACACACTACTTAAAGTCTTCGTAGAAGCACCCTGTGTAATGTTTATGGTAGCGTAAAACATCTTGCTATTCACTGTGAAAAATGCGGCTTCTACCGTGACTTTGGCGGTTGTGTAGTGACTTAAATGGTGGATGGCGCTTTGTGACAAGTTGATAGAGGCGCTTGACATTTTGAATTTCTAGAATCGCTGAAATATTTTCAGAGTAGCACAACCACTGGCGCTACATGGCGGTAGTTGTTATTTTTACTCAGCCACAATGCACCAAGGAATATCAACTAATGACGAAAAAATTGAAAGTTTACTTGCGGTTCAAAGGCCCGCTGAATCCAAAACCTTGTGCACGAATGAATATAGAAAGCCTAGGGGCTTGTCGTCGGGACAAAAGGCACATTCGTCGTTACATGACCAAACTAAATAGACAACGCTGGAGACGTTTTTGTGCAACACTCAACGTGCATAAACCATTAGCCAAAAATCAGACGTGTTATTAGAGGCCTCCGCACACAGCTGCAGCAGCTCTGTCCGTTCATTGCATTTTCATTGCATGAACACATGTTACTGCATGGAGTTGCCGAGAAATATTCACAACTCCTTTGTAGAGCAGGAAATTAACCACAAAATGGCAGTCTTGCCCACCGCAACAAACTGTTCATCCTTTGTATCTGCCTTTCACCCTAGAGGAGCTGGCAGCAACTTTACACTGATATAAACAAGCACTCAACGTCAAATTATGGCGGTGTCAGCTGTGAGGCAATTGCTCCCCTCTCACGAGTACTCGACTCCGTCCCTAACAGCTCTACAACTCCGCGTAGACGAGCGGTGAGGTGCCTGCAGCTTGAAAACTGTCGTAAGTTATTCCAATACTCAAGCATAGAATGCTACCGATTAATTATGCCTCATTCTTCTTTTCTAACGTGTCATTTTGACCTCCATAATACCCCTTGATTAATGAGTACAACTCCGAACTAGAGCAGCGGAGCTATGAAAAATTGTAGGCCCACTTTTTCGCAATGAGCAGCCAGACTCACGTTCACATTCGAGCATAGCGCTATTATTTTAAACGTATGTGATACCTGATGAATGCAAGTGTTGTAACATCATCTATAATGCGGTAAGGAGCATCGTATTTCTCACTCGTCTAAAAAGCATGCGCTTTATCTTTACATGTGTGTAAGTTCTTGCACCAAGTACTATGTGGCCATTCTTGGCCGGAGGCAGCCATCGTGTGGCTATAGGTAATTAAATTATTTCCGTAAGTCTTGCCTGGTGGTTGGGTACAAGGGTTAGGGAGTGCCACTTCCTTTTAGTTTTTTGTTAGATCTTTGCGTGCCAAAAGAGCTTTTTGCCCTTCTTGATTCAGTCTTGGCGACAAAAATTGATAAGTCGCTAAGTAGACACATTCAAGCATCAGACATGCTCCGAGAAGCCCTGTTGTGGATGGTGAGGGCAAGACTTTTAACGCAATAGCATTCTTATGGTACTTCGCGCAATTCTGGGAGCGAAGTATAGTACATCTATGTATGTTTTCATCTAACCATTTTCTAGCCTACCTGGGTCAATGGGTAGTCCATGGTAGAATACGTAGCGTATCGGGCAGCTGTGTTGAGGGAACTGGGTCCGAAACCAACCGTCGGACCAACTTGGGTCACTGCGTATGTGGTAAAGTGCGCATATGTACCGCTCTTCAACGAACCTCTTTCACGCTGACATGGGTCACTGTAGATGCGGGACTGGGTAAGTACCACAATTTGACGCCGACTTGGAACACTCAAAATGTCCCGTTCCCGGTGTGCTGGTCGTCAATAAACATCTTTGGTCACTTGATATGTGCCACACTTCAATGAACGCCTTTGACGCCAACTTGGGTATCCAGGTATGTGGCATTGGGAATGTGCCGCGCTACAATGACCATGATCACATAAAATGTATCAAAGTTTTTCGCTAAAAGTTAGGATTCAGCTTTGGCGAAGCGATATGTACTCATGGAACGGCATACATGATGGTTTTCACCTTCAGGTAATTACAAGTTTTCGCTCAACACCGACCGAGAACTCCAATCAAGGTAACCGCAATGTCTACCAATGCATCTGGAGACCCTCTGTCTTAGGCTTAGACTAAACGTTGCATACACAAACAGTCCTTTTCGCAATGGGCAGTCTAGAAGTCCATATTGTCACAAATGCGGCAGAGTGGAAACTTTAGAGCACATCTTGATTGAGTTCACAGCTTACAGACGAGCAACATCGATATAAAATGAATATGGAAAAGCTCGTCCAAAGCCTCTTGACATTCACACGGGTGCTGGGTCCCTGGCTTTGCCATGAAAACAGCGGAAAGCCCTGGACTTCTTGTTTCCATATATATTAAGTCAATAGGTTAGCTCTCTAAGCTATGACGCACGCACATAATCTAATCAAGATTGGGATTTTATTTTCTGGTGCATTAACCGTCGAGTTTTAATAAGATTATCTAATTTTATCGCTTTGGACGCTTATTCCACTGCCGATAGCATCACAAAACCTGCATTTTGTCTTTGTTTTTTCTGCGTTTTTTTTTCTTTTGCCCACCTTCCTCTAGGGATTTGCTTCCCCTTCGTCGCATTCCCTGCAGAATAGCATGTAGGCGAAAATACGCTGGCTAAACACTCTGCTTTTCAATTATTAGCTTTTTTTCTCTCTCACTCTAGAATTACGAAAAAAAATGCCGCAGAACCCAACTGACGATGCCTGTCCACGGAAATGCTTTATCATTGAATCAGTACAGCGACACAACATATTGTCACCGTCAAAACGAGTTATGTGTGAGGCGTGTACTCCATCGGGACTCCTCTTTCGCGTTTCCCTAAGAACATTCGGCGGCGCCATCTATCACCGCCGCTGCGAAGCCTCCACGCGGCCGCCGAAATTCATGGCGTGCATGTGCGTCCGAACGCTGAGAAACGTGTCTTGCGGCAACCGGTCTCCTCTCTCGCGCTTTTTTCTGGACATGCTATGCTTTCTATTACAGCTGCTGAGAACTCTTCGCGTGGCCTCCTACACGAGTATTGAAATTTACTCTGACAATAACGTTTTTCAGTAATGCTTTGTATTGTTTAATGCCCCCCCCCCCAAAAAAAAACAGCATATTTGTATGTATTGTTCGATGCACGTAAATCTTCGATCATTTTTCGATGGTAGTGACAAATTTTTGCGGAAGAAACAGGGCTGAGATATTGCGATATATTGATTCTGAGTTCATGATTATGTATTAGGTGCATGAACTTTAATCTCTGTTTTTCTCTCCTCAAATGGAGAGATTCAAGATTACGAGCATTTAGCATCTCGGACGAGCTATCATTTCGCCTGTAGCAATTGCAGATCAACCTGGCTGCTATTCGTTGTACTCGTGTTAACTTCACAATATTTTTCTTTGTCTGTGAATCACACAGCTGAAGCATATTCGAGACGATGTCTGGGTATAAGCTGTAGCTTCACCTGTAGGGGTGCTCCTAAACGTTTACGGCGAAGGCTTCATAATGTACGAAGAGCGCTAGCACAAATATTATGATTATGGTCGTCCCAGCTCATTTGTTTTGTTACCGTTGCACCAAGGTAGTTATATGCAGCAACATTGCTGAGCACAGTACAGCCAATAGAATAGGAAAAGTTTAAGACTGACTGACGATTACTTATCTTCATCGTGCAGCAGTTATTAGCGTTTACAGTCGTTCCCCACTCTTCACATCAGCTGAGAACACAACTAAGGGTATTTCTGAGTCTAATTTTATCCTTTTCTCATTTGACAACTGTATACAATGCACAATCATCCCCAAAAAGTTTCATTTTCACGTCAGACTGAACGACATTTGCAATGTCATTGGCATAAATCCAGAACAAAATCAGCCCCAAGATTTTCCCCTGGGTTAGACCTGATGTGACAGGCAGCGTCTCGGAAAAACAGTTAACGTCAGCGTAGTGAGTACGGTTTTCTAGGTAGGCTTTAATGAAAGCTAGAAGTTTAATACTTATTCCCATTGCGTGAAACTTCGAGCGAAGTCTACAGTGAGGCACTTCATGAAAGGCCTCGGCAAAGTCTAAAAACATTGCATCTATCTGCTCCCTGTCATTGATTGCTACTGCAAAGTCATGATATGTCGTAATGAACTGCGTGACGGTCGACATGCCTTCCATAAAACCATGTCGAACTTCAGGCAGCAAGCAATTGTCCTATAGGTACTTTTCAGATGCTGTCAGATAAAGTGACCGAACATTTTGCAGCAGATTGACGTCAATCAAATAGGGCGGTAGTTTGAAACGTTGAAATGTTTATTAGACTTGGGTAGTGGCACAATTTGAGAAATTCGCCAGTCAAATGGAAGGAAACACTGCAATAGCGATGCATTGAATATCCCACTCAAACACTGCGTAACCCATACCATGTAACGCCGCAAAAAGGCACCAGAAATATTGTCAGGGCCGACTGCCACTATTTCGTTCAAAAATAAGGCTAATTTGAGAATGCCCTCCTGGGTGACAGTAAGATCCGCCATCAACTCCAAAGTTCCGTCAAGATCCGTCAGCAACTCCAAAAGATCGGATGATGTCATGCGAGTATTTAGGTGCATACACTGACTGAATGTCAATACTCGTACTCAAATTACGCCAAAATATTCGTTAGAAATAAAGCATCTATTCCAACGCCCAAGCTTGGGTCCGGTATTTTTCCTGTAATGGTCACTACTGACCAACTGGAGTATCAGGTTTTCAACTACAGTTACTGTTTCTTCAGCTCAACAGGGAAGAAAACTAAGGGCGTTCCTTGAGCGGCGTATGATATGAGGCGATATGGGGAAATGTCGTAGCGCTTTAAATATCCCCGTAAATATAAATGTGCACAGGATACAAGGAGCCACTTAGGGGTCACCTAGTTAAATATTATATTCATGCGAAAGAACTGAGTAGCTCCTTTTTTGCATGTAGGATTACAAAATAGGAATTCGGACAAATTTTTGAGACGAAAGCAAAATTAAGGATCTTAGCATCCAAAACAAAATTTTATGTTGTATTCATAATTGACCACATTGATAAGTCGTATTGTGTAGAAAAAGACACAAAAATTGCTTGCTAAAATGTTTACCAAGCTTTTGACAAAGTGACGAAGAACATGCTCGAGTACCACCCCCCCAAATTGGTCACTTTTTACAATAAAACCAGATAACATTGAAGCGGTCTGCGCTGTATGCATGAAGGAAGACGTAGAGGGGGGGGGGGGGAGTAGAGATCAAGTGAGATTAAATGGCGGATGACACCGTCTCACTGACAATGTCTTTTGTATAGTCGTTCTAGTTAGGATTTGAAGACCAAACATGTCAGTAACATTTTTTGTCCACCAGGCGTCATCGGAGCCAGTTGTTTTCACCCGATACCAAGTGCGCGGGGAGCCAGCGACGGATCTTCTTCGCGCAATTAGTTCCACCGATCTTATCAACGTGGTGCGGCAAGAAGCTACAGTGAGCCGTCAAGCCCTGGTGCAAACAGGATTGGTGGCAGTGAACCTACAGCTCCAGACACTGAGCGAACTCATTCTGGACTTGGCACTCTCAATGAGGATACGCCGGCCGGGAAGGTGCGCCTGGTCTTGACTGTTATAGAACAACTGCAGAGCTAAACGATGGACACAGTGAAATATTGAGAACTTTGGTCCAACCGCTTAATCAAGAGAAAGCAGCACAATATATTGTAGCGCCGGATGTTTTTGAAGGAGACTCGCAAAGTGTGCACTACTGGCTGTGGTTTTTGTAGCGTGAGCTACACTGGCCGAGGTTGAGCAGTTTCGAGTGGCTCCTGGAGAGCCGTGCTGAGGAGCAGTGACGTCACACGGCACACAGCGGGCGCGCTGGGCGTTTGCCCGTCGTTTGCGCTGGCCGTTTAATCGTTTGCGCTGGGTGTTTGCCAGTGTGGTAAAGCCATAGAGAAGGAGAGCGAAATTGTTGCTCAGCGGCGCAGAAGAGAGGAGAAGCTTAACTCATCGGATCCCGAAGTAGTTGCCTGGCAATTAGCGGTTGGGCGTAGGAAGAACGAGCAGAAGAATACTGAACTTGCTGCGTATACACCGTAGCAAAGGGAGGAACGTCTAGTAAAGCGGCGTCGCCAGGGGGCTGAGCGACGTGCCCGACCATCTAAGCAGCAGCAATAACAAGACGCCGTCGATGACGTCAAGCCTCGCCGATTGACTGACTGTACGGTGAAACTTAGCGAAAGCGCCAGTGCGACTCGGAATGTCGAGACGAACTTCGTGGATAATCTGTTTGGATATGTGTGCGACGTGTGTGAAAGAATGTGGCACATGAAAGACTTGACGTCGGTAAGTAGTGTCATGCGTGCAACGTTGAGTTTAGGGGCGCTGCCTGAGTGGGGTGAAACCGTGGCGCGGGTTTGTACAACGTGCAAGAACTTTCTCGTTAAGTAGAAGATTCCACTCTTTAGCTTTTCTATGGGTATTGTTACCCGCCCATGCCACTAGGTCTACCGTTTGTGAACGATGTGGCCGAACGTTTACTTTCGCCACGGATTCCCTCTGCTCAGATACGCCGTCTAATGAGCTGGAACAATGGTCACATAATGCTTATACCATGTGTGTGTCATTGAAGCAGCAGTAAGCATGATAATCAAGCTAATCCAAGACAACCAGGGAAGCTACGAATAACCAGCTGAACCTTCGCTACGTATATCCTGGCATAGCCGAGCTAGGCCACTGCAATTTTTTTTTTTCGAGTGCGCCTGTGACAAGAATATGTGGCACTCCGACGACACAAATATTTTGAATATGCGCCGTTATTTGGGCGCTATCACCTGAAAATGGTATGATGTGCACCTCATGGATCATCAGCCATCATGTTGGGAACTGTGGAAAACCAACTTTTTAGCTGCTTTCCAAGGCAACACGGTAGAAAGATGGAATGCTGCACTACAGCTCAGATATACATGTGGCTCTCTGCTTGAGTACTGTGTTGAGAAGCGTTGCCTATTGTATTCTGCAGAACCAAAGCTGGCGTTGCCTGCAGTTGTAGCTTTGGTAACGCAAGCGTTGTGTTTCGACATCCGTAGTCAAATCCAGCTCAAAGGTGCAAGAACGTTTGATGACCTTCTGAGCTTTCTACATTACATTGACAAGATAACCAGGCGGTAGAACACAACAACTTGATTCTCATAACCTGAGTGAACAGCTAGAGTCATTGCCGTCATCCGAGTGTGAAGACAGCTTCATAAGCAAACACCCGGGTAGCATCGACCATGACTGTGATGATGGTGAAGGACCAGTTACCGTAGTTCACGACACACCACTTCCACATAAACTAGCTACTGTGGACCAAAAGTCCGAGAAGAGCTACAGTGAGACGATGTATTTGGTGCAGTCAAGCTTACTGTATGCCCCCATTAAGATAGATGGCATTGAAGTGAAGGCCCTCGTTGACTTAGGGGCTTCTATCTCAATTATCAAGAAACGTCGAGTGGATGCCGGTCATTTGCATGCTGGTAGAACGTGGCGCGTCCAAGCCTATGATGGGTCAGTGAGCATGCACAGCGAATAGCTATTGAATTCCAGGAACATTTGATTGCCAGTGACGTATTGGCAATTCCCAATAGCGTCTATGATTTCTTTTGTCCCGCCCAGACATGAAGAAACTTAAGATAAAGCTGTATTGGGACAACAAAGTAATGGCCGAAGATAGCATAACAACAGGAGATTTTGGTGAAGAACGTAGCGTATCAACGCTGATTTTTCATGAGGAAGACATCAAGACTAATTACCCAGAGCTTACATGCACGGGCAGCTATCCTCCAACAGTGCAATCACATGTCGTTGCTTTTGAGATCGGAGATAAAACAGTGGTTCGTAGAGCCCCCTATAATATGTCCATAAATAAAAAGCTGTGCCTGAAAAAAAATTGTGGTAGCTTGCACTAGTGGCGCAAGGCTAAAGACACAGCGGATCTGATCGGTTCCTAGCTGGTCCTGACAATACGAAGTGATGCTAAGTTATACGAAGCAATGTCAAGTGATGCTAAGTTATACGAAGTGTATCAGCATTTCCTCATGGTCCGTGGGTTCGGGGATCGCCTCGCGAAGCACTTGCAGTCCGAGCACACGTAGCGGAAGTGGGGCGAAAGCTGTGCAAAGTCTACGGGCGGCTCGCAGCAAAAAACACGCCGGAATGACGTCACGGCGCATGCGCAGTAGCGCGCAGCTGGTGAGAGCTCGGCCGAGCCGCCGCCAGAGTCGCCTGCTGCAGTCACGGACACCGCGAGCATTCGGCATTAAGGCTACGTACACACTTGGTCTCGAAACAGGCGGAAGCGGCAAAAGCTTCAAAAAATCCGCCCGCCTAGGCGGCAAAGCGGGCGGTAAGCCAGGCGGCGAACCAAGTCGGTCCCGGACCGATTTTTTCGCCATGGCGAAGCGTAAAAACGTTCCGCTTCACCGGAAGCTGCACTCGCATGTAAACATCCGGCCGTAAGCATCCGGCCGTAAACTTGATCATGCCACCGAAAGTGTCGGCTGCTATGCCGATCGACGCGATCAAGAATTACCCGGTGCTCTACGACAAGAGTCACCGGCTATACAACGACACATCTCACAAGAACGAGATTTGGGCGAAGATAGCCGAGGAGCTGGGAGTAAGCACTAAGTACGCATACATTTTCTCTGGTTGCTGGTTATGCTTTGTGTTTCGGAAGTAGCATTAACTGAGAATGTTTGGTCAGCACCGTTATTACGAGCAAGTACGCACCGTGATTTCGTTTATTTTCATTTACTTGCTATTGTAATGCTTATCGGTTCGTTTCGCGTTAAAAAATTTAAGCGAAGCATGCAGAAACCGTGTTTACAGGACCTAGCACCGTGTAGCGGGACTATAATGTAAAGGGCCGACGAGGATATATCATTATTTCTGCCGCCGCGTCACAAGTTAAGACCCCTGTCATTTCCATGAAACCTTCGTAGCATGCAAATCTATAGCAGCTGCTTTTGCAGAACCTGAAATAAATAAATGAGGTGCGTGTTGCACGCACCGTCAGTCTCTGCCGCGAGTAAGCCGAACAAAGGTGACACTGTATGCCAATTTTTTTTAACAAATGTCGCTTCAGCCAAGTTAAACTGTATACCTGCAAATTCAGCCACCATAGCCAATAATATATTCAGTCACTGTGATTCATGACAGCTGCTGAGATGACAGAATGTGGTGCTAAAGAATTCAGCATATGAACTCATGCTAACAGCCGTCTCTTTCAGAGACACTACTCTTTGGACGGCAGAAATGGCTTGCTTTTATCACGGCATGTGTAGCCGATCCCCATTACCGGTGACCTGTCATATAAAATGTCAATGGTTGCGCAGGTGCGACATGCCAGAAGAAGTTCAAGAACCCGAAGGATACCTTCACGAAAATAAATAATCAGATAAAACACTCAATGAAAAGTGGTGCTGATGCCCATGAAGTTCCCCTTGTGAAGTGGAAACACTTTGAAGCAATGACCAGCATAATGGAAGCTGTGTATCAGGAGCCAATGTAAGTTCTGTCTTTGTATTCACAAACTTGCCTTGAAATTTGTTTGCACAGTTACTGGGGTTGCTGAGACTAAGATACCTTACCGGGCAGCATCCTTTGAATTTGTTTGTTTGAAGGGTTGTTTATGGCATGCTGTGACCTTTCTGGTCTGCTTGGCAAACATGATGTCGTTCAAAGTATTCACCTCTGCTGCATGTTTTGAGTTACTTCTTCCCCGAGCAGAAAATTTCAGAGTACCTGGTTTTTCTGCACTTCGGCATCTTATTGCATGCTTTACTTTTCTAGCTTGTGCAGCAACCTTGAATTTGTCTCCTTTGATGGGTTAGTGAATAACTGAGAAGCGCATTTGTAACATCTTTACCACGTGCTAATTCCCATATTCTTCAAACTGCATGACAACGCTCGCTGCGAGTCTGGCATGCCCGTAATTGGAGACTACTGCAGCGCCAACCAGAAGGACACACGATATAATGTGGGAATAATTTGTAGGTATGATTTTTTGTCATCCTAAATTCTGATCATTGGTGGGCCTGATTGGCATAAGGGCAACCGAGGCCCAAGAGCTAGGGTCCATATGTCTATTGGCAAGTAATGTGTTAAGCTACTCATTTGAAATGGTGGGAACTGTACGTATGCATAACTTATAGTTACGTCTGCTGTGAACATTAAAATGGTTCATGTCCTCACGATGCTGTGCCTATGCGAAAAATACAGTGACTTTTGGATACATTGCCATCTCAGATTCTTCAATTGTCGATAATAATCTGGTGGTAGAGATGCTAATGAGCAAGTTCTCAAAATTTTCTTAGTGTTAAAACGCCACACAAGATAATTGACAATGTTAAATTGCATACAGATATCAGTGAGCAACAGCTATAATTGATTTATTTCTGATTTAGGCAGAATGAACATTGCTGGAGCCACAGGAGCAGAAAGCCAAGACACTGAGAATCCTGCAGCAACCGGTGACGCCTATAAACTGGAGGAAGTGCTGGTGCCGGAAACTTTAGAGAGCGCGCCATATGCAGAGTTTCACACACAACCTGCAAGGACGACACCAGAATGGTAACAGTAATTATGTTATAATGTACCCTAAAAACCAGCAAGTGTTTTTTTTTCAGGCAACCTGGCAATGATGATGATTTCGAGCCAGAGGGGGTGCCTGACATAAGTTAAACGTACGTGTGATTAGGTTCCTCCACCCGTTTACATATGCATTGCCAAAACTAGCTCACCAACCTTTTCCCTATATGGGGCCTCAAGACCAAGCAAGGTGGCAAAGACATCGGAAAATCCCCAGCGCTAATGTAGAAATTGGTACACTGATGGTCAACAGTAGTGAAGACATGCTTTCCACAACCCTAATGGCAGTGGTTCCTCCAGTGCAACAGTTGCTGCCGAAAAATTAAGCCTTCATCACATCAAGGCAGTAGGAATCTCGGAGCGGCGCCAAAAAGAAGAAACTCGAGACACTCCGTACCATTTTTGCATGGAAGCTGCCGGATTTTTGCGGTCAATGCCTGCTCATGACCAGTTTGACATTATGTGTGCCATCGAAGCTGTAATTCAGCAAAAAGTGCTGGAAGTGAGGGCTCGGAGGACTGAACAATAGTCCTTCCGTAGAGACAGCTGCATGGTGAATAGTAAAAACCAGTCAAAGGACGAAGTACAGGGAAGACACGTGGCACACGCAACGACAGTCGTTGTGTGTGTCACGTATCTTCTCTATACTTCGTCCTTTGACTGGTTTTGACTATCCAATATGTACCAACTGACCCAGATCGCAACTCTACAACTGCATGGTACAATGTGCTATTGACCAAAAAAGTTTACGGACCACGGGATCTCAGAAAACGCTAAATACTCAAGCAGCCTCTAAAAGTAGCGAGTAAAACCGTACATCACAATGTTGTTCGCACATACTAGTAGAGGTTGGAAATTGTAATACCAGGCTTCATTTTGAGGCTGCGGACATATTTATCTTTTTACCGGCCCCTTGGTCCGTAAACTTTTTTGGTCGATACTACATGCCACAGTTGTTTAATCTGTTATATTTAGGTTCATTGTTTGTATTTAAGTTCTATTGTTTGTACTCGTATTCCATTTTTCCTTATAACGTATGTCATATCCCAGATCCTAAAATGCCTCGAACAAGTTCTGTATGGTAGAAAGTTACCTGTCTTTTACTGTGATACTATGTGTGATGCTTAAGCTCTGGTCCAAATTACGATAAGGGTTTGGCGTGTTTAACTCATTCTGCATTGCACAGTACAAAGTTTGTGCATACAGTACAAAGTTTGTGCCTGTGATATGTATTTATTGAAATTACGAGTGATATTTAAGGCCTTGTCAAGTAAAACTAACGGTTTGCTGTTCTCTGAACTATGCACATTGTGCACAGAACTGCACAGTACAATCTGCAATTTTAAAATTTTATTGCACTGCAAAGAGTACTAAGTCTGTATATGTGATAGTTAAGCTCTTGTATAAAGTTGTGAAGGTAGTGTTTGGGGAGCTCAGAACTACGCAGTTCATTTTGTACCCAATTTTTATCCTTTTGATAGTGTTATACACCCAGGATCGTGGAAATAAGGGCTAGTCATGCTGTGCACAGAACGGCACAGCATAGCGTTTGTATCCAGGTTTTATATTCCTTGAAAGCGCGTTTTTGAAGTGCACTATTTTTTTAATCGCCGTACTGTTGGAAATGCGGTCATATGTAGACCTGAAATGTTTATTGCAAATAAAGACCTACTTTCTATGCGGTGGTATTGATGATGCTTTCTTGCTAGGGGACCCTGTGATCATCAGAAATGCAGTACTGGCAAAGCTTGTCACTCACAGCATTGGCTTGCCTAAACAAAAAATAAATATGCAAGTAGCACGGTTAGACAACCAAATTCTGCGCAGAAAACCTACTGTGTTATAAATTCATCGTTTTTGGTTAAGCATTTCAATCACAGGTGGTATTTGCGCTTAATCTGGGGCTGTATTCTGTAAGAGTCTACCTAGTGGACTGTCCATTTCGGCGACCGTTGATTCGCTGCTGCTTGATGTGCAGGAAGGAGACTGGCTGGCACCTTCCTGCACGTCAAGCAGCAGCGAATCAACGGTCGCCGAAATGGACAGTCCACTAGGTAGACTCTTACAGAATACCACCCCTGATCTACTATTCAAATACTTGGAGAATATCACTATGTTTTAAAATGCTAGGCCAAAACAATACCTAATATGGCTTCTGTACTATATAGGTGATGCATATTTCTCAGGATAACGTTGTGCAAGATGCTGTGATGTAAAACCCAAATTTCTTAAATAAATTTTTATTGTGAGTTCTCTTTTGTAACGTGTTGCAATAGGAATGTCTTACAGAAGATAATATTTTTGGCTAAAACATATCTTCCAGCAAAGTAGGTTTGAACTGGAAGTAGATAACGGATAAAAAGAGCTGTCACTAGAAAATAATTGCACCTGTATCCAGTACACACAAACTAACACCACGACCCTCTCGTCGAGGTTGCGTGAGGCTCTGCGGAGCTCCGCCCTCGACGACCAAACCTGGGCGACCCAGCACGCCCGTGGGGCGGCGGCGAGGCAAGCCCTCGACGTCCCCTCATGGGAGGCTTAGGCCCGGCCATATTAAAGTGCTGGTTCCGAAAGAAATGTTTATTCCTCCTCCTGTATCCAGAAATATTTTTTAAGCGAATGGGCCTTTCAGCTATTAATAGGTCACATATTCTTTTTCAGTATGTGGCGTGCACGCACAAATCCGTAAAATAGACAATGCTATTCAACACTGATGCACGAGAATGTTTGTTAAACTAAAAATACCTGGTTGAGTTAAAGCCAGTTGCGCGCAATGCAGACAAAGCATCCCTGCTGCCTTCTTCGTCTCTCCAGCTGCCTTCCGTCACTTGCCCTTGCCAGTCCTCACAGTCAGCAGTACCTGGTGGACAGTACGCAGCCCGAGATGCAGGCGACTCATGGAGCAAGAAATTGTGTAGTGTTACACAAGCACACACAATTCTATTGACATTGTCATCTTTTGCTTTAAATGGCCGTTGAAGAATCCACCACCTCTGTCCATAATGTGAAAAGCATTCTCGACCACCCTTCGAGCTCGACTCAGGCGATAATTAAATATTCTCCTTTGGCACTTTTCTTCAAATGACTGATTTGAATCAGATGTGGTGACAAGCAGTGGTTGAAGGGCTGTAACAATGTACAAGATAAACTTGACGTAAATAAAAATTACAGGAAAGCAAAGCGGCGTTACAACAACGCAAAACATAAATGACATAAAAAAAAACTGCTGTAGTTTATTTTTGCGAGAATAAGGCCTCATCATGAAGGTCTTCAGAGGGAAAGCCTGATCTCCAACAAAAAAGGCATATTTCCGAAATATGCAAAAATACAATGGTAGTCCAGTCAAGAAGGGCCGGAGAAGGCAGAGGGACGCTTTTTGAAAACGGCGAACTGAAAGTTCAGAGCTTTTCGTAATGGAAATGAGAAAGACGCCAATGGTGTCATGAAAGGGATAACTGTCATCCACCCGAATGTAGCAGGAAGCTTAAAAGAATCCTTTTCAGTGAACCTTTGCTTCAACTTGTGGATTAATTTACCCTCGCGCTGCGATCTGCTAGCCTCCGGGTTAGATCACATGAGAGCGACCGCCCCGAAAAGGCGTTATTCCCAGGTTCGAATTCCGGAGTTGGAAAATGTTTTCCAGAACCAGGAAGCTATCTGAGAAACCTATATGGGGGTTTCTTCTTAGCTTCGCGCTACATTCGGGTGGGTGACAAGAGTTTTCCTTTGTTGACACTTCCTCCATGCTTGCGGAATTACACAGAACTGATTTGTCGCACAATGGTGCTCAAAAAAACACAGATACGGCTTTATAATCGTGCCCGGCGTGGCATTATTGTTTGCGCATCATCGGTTGCGATGTTTGAGACAGACATAGAGGGACGGATAAATGATTATTCAAGGCTCAGCCCGGTTGGGTGCTCTGGACTGGTGGAAGGGAAAGGGGTGGAAGAGATTACCTAAAGGAGAGTGTTTAGTCAAGTGTTTACGTTGCTAACATAGTGCAAATTATAATTGCTGTATCGCCAACGGTTCTTGAATCCAGTTACCTTCAGGAATCGCAGTAGCACTTCGACGTCTTCCTACAGCTGTGATATGCCAGACCATGTTTCCAAGAACTGGTACGAGAGGAAAGGTCTTCTATCTAGCTTGCTTAGAGTGGTACGGAAAGCAATCGTTTGGTTTACAAAGGACAGGCATAGCACATGTGTTCACTTCTTTTACTACCACAGGCATTTGGTTCGGCACTATCAGTCATTCCAATCAAGAATGAGTGTACATAGGTCAATGCAACGCCCAGGTACATACAAGCGACAAGCTACTGTTTCTTCACTTAGGGGAAGACCGAATAACAGGCATAGTTGTATAACAGCGTGGAGTGATTTCGAGTCGGATGGGAGCCAATTCTGTATGCTTGCTCGGGATCTGGGCTGCATCAATTTTCAAAAGAGGTGTAAAAGCAAAATGTTTTGCTCGGGCTAAGGTGGCTCAGGCCAGCGTGAAAGAGTGGTTTGGTAAGGACTTCGATGGGCTGTTGAAGGCCGCCAGGAAGCGTTGTTGGCCTGTTGGATCATCGACAGAGGACAATCCAACAATGGCAGTACGCTGGGGAACCGGTGTTCTCACTTACGGATGTTGAAGTTTGTAAAGCACCTGCTACAAATAGGTTTCCACACTACTGGGTGCTTCCTGTATTAAGTGGTTTAAGATCCGAAAACCGCATACTTATTTCATTATGAGGGACATCATATAGAAAAACTAAATTTGGGGGATTTAGGTCTCAAAACCGCCATCTGATTATGAGACATGCATTTCGGAGGACTCTGTATTAATTTTACCCACCTCAGGTTCGTTACAGTCCATTTAAATCTAAATACAAGAGCACTTTTGCACCCTGCCCGCATGGAAATTATACCCACCGCGGCTGTCATCGAATCCTCGGCATTGTGCTCGGCGGAAGAACGTGATAGCCATTCAGTCACAGCGGCATTCCGTCGTGCAAATAAGTGAACAAAACATGTGCTGACACATTTATTCCTTAAGGCTTCAGAGCAGTTTCAACTTGTAGCTGTACACAATCGTAAACCTTTTTTACATTATTATTTCCTTCCATCCGGTTGCTTGACCACTTGTGTGCGCCGATAGTTATGCACTGTAAACCGATTTACACCCTTATATGCATTTAAGGATGCAAATCGGTCTACACGCTTAACTCCCGCTCTAACACCTTCGAAGGAGTAAAGGTGTGTATTATAGACAGAAAGGGCACTCCTAAAGGTGTTAATTGGTTTATGGTGGACCAAGCATCGTCTATTCCGAAGGTGCTTCCTCCCACGGTGCTCATGGCTTCTGTTTTCGGATCCCGGAACGTTGCGGCGCTTGCGCCATCCCAAGCGCCACGTTGAGAAAAATGTGTCAGCTCTTCTTATTCGGACAACGACATGGTTTAGCCGGCCAACTCAGAAACACAAAAGTCAGTGCAGGCACGGCGCGTCTCGAAGTTGTTTCCATTGCTCTTGCAGCCTCCGTAGATGAATGGGCGGCAGGAATTGGTCTTGGGTTCGTAGTAGAAGCGCGGGAAGTATGCCAGACAGGGGCCAGGGAAAGGTGGTCTCCCGCACACGTCTGTGACTGACACTGTAAAAAGAAAAACAAAAACATATAGAAATGGTCGAAGTGAGCACATCATGGACGGGACAGTGGTTGTTCTATTTGATGATGTCCCTACGGCACCTAATTTAAAATGCTAATGTTATGCCTGTGAGTATACACTATGTTTCATCGAGAATCTGCACTTTACTTTCCTTCGTTTTTTGTGCCTTTTTTGCTTGCTGCGGTTCTTTATGACGTGGAAAAATTTTCAATCGTCTTCTTTAACAGGAGCGCTATGAAGTAGCTGGCTGTTCGCAAATTACGTTGCTAGATTACTTTGCACTTACACACCGACTGTACTGCGTTTGCCAAAAATTAAACCATTCCTTGAAGTTTTGAGCATCATGTATGCAAGTAATCTAGGTTCTTTGTAGACAATCTGGAAATTATACAAGGCAACGATGATACAGAACGTTCGTTCGCTACAGCGAATCAACAGCCTCAGTGCTGAACTACTCAAAAATCAAGTTATGTCATGCTATCACATGTCTTATATCACAAACATGGCAATAAGAGCATAGGACGTTGGTGCAAAAATTGCCGGACATTTGGAATTGTGCTGTTTCTCGCAGGTACATCCTGCCGCATTTTAACTATATCGCGCGAGAACACTACAACATGGTCGTGCGTCCTCCTGAAGGAGACATCGCATTAGACGACTCTTGCACAGGGGAGTGCTTAGTGCGCCCGAGTGTACTTCTACCAGTCTCGCTTATTATCGCCGCTTTAAGGCGCAAAAATGGCGCTTAATGGATGCTCACTCGATATAGTTGATGTTGAGGAAAACCCGGGGCCTCCAAAGGTGCAGTAGTCAGCTCAGGATGCCACTGCCTCGAGTAGTGTTTCCGAACCCGTCTGATCAGATGTGTACCGTCTTATTAATGCTCAAAGACATAAAGAAGACAGCAGTCGAGCTTGCTAAAAGTCAGTCCGAGTTCAAATCACATATTAAGGATGTGAAAACTAGCCAAAACGCAATTGAAACCAAGCTAACCGTTATTTTCCGCCGCCTTGAATAACTTGAAAGTAAATCTGAGGCACTAGACATTGTTTTAAATGATTTCTCCATACTTCAACAGAGCGCTGAGCGATTGGAAGAGCAGCAGGACACTATAGTCTCGAAGTTGGACGACATGGAGAATGGATATCTTGATTTATCTCTACTTGGAGGACAGAATAACTTGATTTTTTCGGCATACCTAATTCCCCTAAATCGTGGCTGCGAACTGAACAGAAAATCTGGACACTCTGTCGTCAGCGATGGGAAATGCCTTACCACCAAACTCATTTGAACAGGCACATAGAATTGGGAATTTTTCAAACGCGAAGTATCGCCTGGTTGTAATTAAAATATCAAACTTTAAAATTAATGATAGCATGCTTTCATCGCGCAGCAAGTTGAAAGGTAGTAACATTCAGTATCTGAGGAATTCTCGCCAGCGAAAAGGCTAGCTAGGAAAAACCTTCTCGAATTTCGTAACAACCAGCCTGACTCCCCCTCATTTAAACTGCGTTTTAACAAGCTTTTCAATGAGAATCAATGTTTCTTGTATGATCCAACAAGTGGCAGCGTCAAGTAGGTTAAAAGTGCTGTTCCAGATCACGCACGTGTGCCTGACAATCCGCGTCATCACCCTGCTACGTAGGAACGCGCGAGGGGCAATGGTATATCTTTAAAAGCACAAGCCTCAGTGCTTGTTGCTAACGCTAGAAGTGTGATTGGCACGCACGAGGCACTTGACTCGCTCGTCGATAGCTGTGATGCTGCTATTATTCCATTAACTCAAACTTGGCTGCAACCTCAAGTACAAGATTGTGCAATCTTTGACTCGTCTCGTTTTCGTATCTTCCGTAGCGATCGCACTGTTCGCCAAGGCAGAGGCGTACTACTCGCTATTTGAAAGTCCCTGCAATGTCATCAAGTCCACATTGACTGTATCCTGGAAGTTGTGTGTGCTTGCGTTGATATCAATCAATGTAAAATTATGACCGTTGTTTGCTACCGTCCTCTCTCCTACCCACCCATTTTCAAAAGCTGAGCTTCACGATGTGCCTAACACACTTATTTTGCGGCATCCTTCAAACCCCAATATATTAGTGAGGGATTTCAACTTCCCAACATATATGCTGGCCTACTGATCCTCCGCGCTGTTATTCATTTTCTTCACAAAGTAATGACTTTCTTGATCTCTGCTGTAAATTGATATCGCTGTAAAATTTGTTGAAGCGACACACTAATATGTGAGTTAAGATCCTCCGTCTTGTAGTAAGTGCGGCAATATTCTGACAGTTGTCCATGTTCTTATTCATTCCCCTGCAATAGAAGCAGAGAGGAAAAGATACTCCCCCTCTGCATATCGCGAAAACATACCTCTTCACTCGGCATATTTTCTTAGCAATGAACCGCTTTTTAATCTGAAAACAGTCTTAGAATTCTTAAGTGAAACAGACTCCCTGAAAATCATTTGGCCAGGTAATTTTTAGCATGTCATTAATAGCCCTTGTATTCGAGGACCCTCATCTAGCGCTAGTGTCACATTTGTTATAGCGTTATATCTGTTACATCATGCTTTTTTAAGGAAACTCAATTGCCATAGCCCACATCACTAAGTAGTCAATGTCATTATTTTAGTACTTATATGTTTTACGCCATTTACAGCGACTTTTTTAGGCACTTTTACAGCCATGTCACATTTGCCATGAGAAACTTCATTGCCCACGTCATTAACAGCTCATCGATAACGTTTACGCTTGTCATGACGCTATTTGGCCATATCTGGCCCTTGCGCCATTAAACGCGATACATCATCATCATCAAGCTGTGTTTAATTTGTAAGCGGACAGCAGGAGTAATTTCTTTGGGAGTGGAATATACCCGAAGGTACTTGAAATGTATATTACATGAAGGTGATGCTTGGTTTAGTGCTCACGGATGTGCGTAAAGATACTTTTCAGCGCCTAATTTGAGGCTCGAGATACTTTTCGTAATTGTAAAGCTAGCTGTCCTGCGGCGCAGTTTGCCAAACTAATAGTGCCATTGTCATTTTCCGAATTGCGCGCAAAACCAGAGTTTCCTTGTATACTATGACATGTAAAACGTACACGTGGTTCTCGTGATGAAACCATTTCACAAAGACATGCAAAGCCCCAGCATGTACAGCTGGCACTTCATCTTCATTTGAAGGATGACCGCTGCAACCATTAGTTAAGCAAAATGGCAGTGCAAAGAGACGCACTTCCGTATTGGTCGATTGCACAGTGCTATCTTTTACAGCAATCAGGCCTAATTTCTGATACACTTGACGCATCCCATTGCGGCTTTATATGGCACTCAGGACAAACAGAGACAAAAGAGAAGCTCTCCTTTTACTGATACGTTTCACTAGATGCACATGTTTCTAGAAAATTTGCTCTCTTGCTTCTCGGATTTTTCGCACATTTCAATTAAATTGTGAAAAGTGAAACTGGGTAGTAGCATGAGTGAAGGCGAACGAGGAAGCAGCAGTAATAAACAACGGGAAATTGTTGGATGGACGGGCGGTTGCCTTTTTTCCATTATAATATGCAATCTGAAACACGATTCGAAATCTTAGAAACATAGAAATGAAATATTCGCTTGCAGTAAATTATGATATGTATATTTCAGCTTACCCGACTCCGTATCTTTGGTCCCTTCAGCCAGAGCAGCCGCACTTCCTTCTTTTCTGTAGGCTACTATAGGTGAAACGCCAAGAACAGGCACCATTTTCAGCAAAGCTTGTAAGCTTCTAAAGTTTAAGGACGTAAATTTACATACACCAGCTTTTACAAGCGCTCTTACCGTGAGAGATTGAAAATAGATCATAACTTTCCATTAACATTGGTCGGTTGTTTGTATTGCACAGGAAGACAAAAAACATCGTTTTTACCAAGTAGAATAATATAATTTGTCCTTTTATATAGACATAGTTGCTTTAAGGTTGTAGTAAATATTCTTATTGAGGTTTTGGCAGTTTTGTCCAGACTTTCCGAAGGCCACAACATCACTGATGTCAGCAAAAAAAAAGAAACTAATATTGACAAGCTGCAAAGAAGCAGAATTTAGCACATTCGACATTCTTTATAGTGTCAGGCTAAATTGAACGCAGACTGGCAGATACACACATAATACAGGCCAACTGCAAGTGTCACTTTGTATAAATTTCTTATGAGTAGCACATGGGGTGTCCCAGCTAACGTTCGCGAAGCTGCTCTGCGAAAGAAAGAACGAAAAAAAAAACACATTGCAAGATGCGACCCCAAGACCTGATCGTCATACCTGTGACGACCCAACACCACTGGCTTTATAACTGTATCTTGCACTGTGTTTTCTAAATCATTGTTTTGTCTTAAACAGCTTGGCTAAGGTTAGCAGAGACGCACGGTATAGGGTGTCCCGGCTAACATTAGCTGGGACACAAGGTATAGCACAAAAGCAATATTGGCAAAGCAGCAGGTGTGGCAAGTGCGTTGTTTTCGTGTTAGCAGCCTTTTAACCGCACTTAAGCGGACAACATGCGCACCTGGTGGTTGTCGCTATTAGGTATGTCTCAGCACGCCTGGCCCGAGATTTCTTCAGCATAGCGTGAGCAGCCACGGGCTGCGGTTTATCTGGGAGGTGACGCCAAGGAGCTACGGACTCTAGGTCATGCACAACTTCCGGCCAGTTGTAATGGCGGCGTACTTTTTCAGCTTCGGTGTGAAAGAAAATGCTTCTTATATTTAGAGATGTTTGTGACGCTTTGGCTTGTGTTTCAAACATAAAATTTTACGCGGATGTTTATTTATATCTACAATATCTTAAGCGAAGTCGTTTACGCGGTCCAATACTTTGTTCCAGGTGACGTTTAACAATCGACATTTGGAAGTCTCTTCAACTAAGTTCACAACTAAGGCTCGTTAGGAACGCGCTGACCTTTTAGGCGAGTTAGCAGGGAGCGCATCGACGGATTCTCATTGAAAGACTAGACTACAGGTGAGGTGTATCCAAAGTGTCAAGCCTATGGTCGTCACCAAACTATTTATTTCCACTGCAGGACGAAGGCCTCTCGTGGCGACCTCCAGTTACCGTGTCTTGCCCCAGCTAGCTGCATCCTATGCCTGAAAATTTTCTTATTCAGACTATCTAGTTCTCCGCTCTTGTTTACTGCGCTTCCCTTCTCATTTTGTAACTAACTATACTATCTGCCCTAATGCATTACATGGCCTACCCAGCTTCATTTTTTCCCTTTTAATGTCAACTATAAAACTGGCTACCCCCGTTTGCTTTCTAATCCACACCGATCTTTTCCTTTCTCTTGCCGCTACGCCGAATATTTGTCATTTGATCTCTCGCTGCGTAATCGTCGCCTTCTTATCACGCATCCTCCCAGTTTCTGCCCAATATGTTTGTACCGGTGCAATGCAATGATTGTACATTTATTTCCAAGGATAGCCGTAAGCTGGCGGCCACGACTCGCTAATGCCCGTTGTATGCACCCTGGTCCATTTTCATTCTTCCGTACATTTTTTTCTCATCATCCGGGTCGCCTGTGACCACAAGGAAGTCACTAGGAAGGCACGTCTAATTTTTGAGCTATGCTCACCTAATCACCACATGTTTATCGCAGATACTCAAACATAGCGTGCACTTAGCGCCCGACTTGTTCCTACTTGTCTCCGACTTATGTGACTTCTGCGAGAAGTCACATAAGTAGTCTGGTTACTATTTTTAAGAGTGTAGTTTAAGCTAAGTCATTTATGGTTATTTAAGGTGCAGACCGTAGCCTCCCGCTTCAGTTCTGTCACCTGCGTTCACTGGCGAAACCTTTTCAGTGGTCAACATTGCTTCACATAAATAGAACGAGTATGACAGTGAGAAATAGCATACAGTAGTGGGAGTGAGACTTTTTATCAATTCCACGGTTCATACAAACTATTTCTTAAAAAAATATCGACCTATTTGCGTACTGTTCTGAGTGTGATTGTGCATGCAAATAAAAATAACATCTACACGTGCAGCTCCTCCGGCGTATTTTGTTTCCAAACAAATAATGCCCTCCTTTGCATATTTCTTTTATTACCGCTCCGCAGATTTCCTAAAACTTTGGATTTACAATGTTCAAGCGTCTCTTTAACTGGCTTGAAAAAGGCGTTGCTATAAGTGCGCACCTATTCGCAGCTACATTCTACATGCTGAACGACTTGTTAGGCAACCTATTCCAAAATTCCGTGTCAAGTACTTTAGAAACAGTTCCCGGGCACCTGTCATGCTACATATTGAAGCAGAGGGACAAGTCATTTCGTGGTATTAACAGTGGTAGGAAGGACTATGTGTACTTCTGAATCATTTCATTTTGAACTTACGTTTTTTGGTCGAGCAGGTTTCTTCGCAGTCTCTCCTCGTCTCGTATCGGTTATCGTTGCCCCCGCAACCGCCGTAGATGAACTCTTCGCATTTGTCAGTTTTTGCGTTGTACCACCACATGGGCAGAAATGCTCTGCAGAGACCGGGATCTGGCCCCTGATCGCATTGCCGCTCGAAATTTGTCGCCGCTGGGAATAGAGAACAGTGGGCGTCAATTTTCCTGATTACCCAGATCTAAAATGTCATGAAGTGGTACCTACACCTTAGGGTACTAGAAGTGAGAACATGGCCAAGAGACAGCTAGGGTATGATTGCGTCTTTGGCGCTAGAAATATGTATTTGCTTATATCGCGCACTGCTAAAACAAACTAAAGGCCCATTTCTCATTTAGAATAAACAAGTACTACCAAACTAATATCTTTTATTCTACGTTTATACGCTATATTCACATATGGTAGAAAAGCAGGCACTACACAATTGCTTATCATATTTTGCCGATGTTAGCACTTAATCGTATTGCGCAACCTAGTATGAAATGAAAATTTCTGGGGGGTTTACGCATAGCATGATTATGAGGCATGCCAGAGCGGGCTACTCCGGAATAATTTTGACTAGCTGGTGTTTTTAACAGTACACCTTATAGACGGTAGACGAGCGTTTTTCATATCACCTTCATAGAAACTCTTCCGCCGAAGCTGGGAATCGAATGCATTACTTCGTTCGCAACAGCGCAACGCAATAACCACTAAGCCACCACGTCGCCTGTAGTGAAATAATCAACTTCAATGACAGAATAATTTTGATGATTGCTTTCTTTAGCCATCTTCCTCCAAAGTCCAAGAAATTTTTCACGCCCCAGTGCCTACGCTTTGAATATAGGTATAAAATATAATAATGCCTTTGAATGATTGTGTAATACTTGTCTTTGAAATCCAAGAATGTGTTTCCTTCGCGAACTTTATTTCATTTAACTGAAGGTGCAGCTAATGTAAACTCTTCCGGGGGTTTGCTTTCGTAAAAACACAAAAACTGCCTATAATATACATAGTTTTCATGCGTGAAAATTTCAACGCACCCAAATGACAGTTATTTGGCGCCAGCGTAATCTTAAGAACGTCCACATTTAAACGAAGTAGATGTTCATATCTGTGTTCATATCTGATGTTCCTATCTGTGAAAGTGTTTCTTGCTAGACTACTGTTAGTAGATGCCGACATTGAGGAAAATCCTGGGCCTACGGATGAACTGACTAACATTTTACAGAAACTGCAGCATGGCCAAAGTACTATTCTTAGTAAACTGGATGACATAGAAAAAAGACAAAGATTTAAACTCTAATGAGCGATGTTGGGACTAGGCTTGAATCCTTAGAATCTAGGGTGAAAAAGCTTGAACATGCGGATCAACATGCTGCACAGCTTCAAAACCAAGTTCAAATGCAGTCCGAAAACCCAGAAGCATTGGCCAAAAAATAGACGAACTGGAGAAACACAGCAGAAGAATGAATCTTGTCTTTTATGGCCTAGAGGATAGTAACCCGCATGAAAGCTGGGAAACATCAGAAAATACGATCAGGAATTTTTGCCGGGACAAACTGCAAGTCGCCATAGGACCAATCCAGAGAGCACATAGGATAGGGAGTCATTCCTTAAACCGCAACCATCCCATTATCGCCAATTTCTTATCATATAAAGACACCAAGAAAGTTTTAAGCAATGGCAGGAAACTGAAAAACACTAACTACGGCATATCCAGAGACTTTTCGCCACGTGTGAGGGAAATCCGACGCAACCTGTGGCCCTTTGCAAAACCAAGGAAGAATAATGGAAAGGACAAAGTTTCACTTGTGCATGATAAGCTGATCATAATTGGTGAAGCCTATACTTGGGATAACGACGCCCAGACTGTAGCTAAAATAAACAAAAAGTTACCACAGGCTAAGAAACCAAAAAACGGAGTGACAGAGTGCTCAGTTCTTTTACTAAACTGTCAGAGCATAAAAAATAAAATTGATGATTTTAACGGGGTACTGGGGGCACTGGATCCCGATATTGTTTTTGCGACCAAGTCATGGCTCGATGCGTCAATTAAGAATGGCGAAATTTTTCCTTCAAACTATGAAGTTTATAGAAACCACAGGAATCGTCGTGGCGGCGGAGTATTTCTAATGGTTAACGAATCCTTACACAGTACGTAAATTGACATGGCCGCCAATGAAACAAAATCGGTATGGTGTCGCCTGAGGACTTCATATGGAGGTACCCTTGCTTTGGGTTCTTTCTATCGTCCACCTGGAGCCAGTGGTGAAATAGACAGCTTCTTAGACTCTATTCTGGCCACTCTTCCTGATGAACGCATCATCCTTGCAGGAGACTTTAACCTATCAAACATACAATGGGATGAACGGACACCAAGAGGAGGAACTTCCTCGCCAGTTTGTGATGTAACTGTTAAATACGGCCTCGAGCAATACGTTTCTTTGCCTACACGCGGAAGCAACATCCTAGATTTGATATTTACTAATGACTCCAACATTGTGCAAAAAGTGTGTGTCCTTCCTTGCATTAGCGACCACAACATGGTCGCTAATGCTTCATGCTTCCGCATCTAATTCCTACGAGCCACGACATCAGGAAAGTACATATGTATAATAGAGCCAAATATAATGAAATTATAAATGGGTTAGAGTAAGCTATGGATGATTGTATTGTTAAATCCCAGGACGAAGACGTCGATACCTTCTGGACCATTTTTAAAAACTTGCTATCCGCACTGACTGAAAAATACATTCCCTCTAAGTATGCGCAAGACAAGCGCAAAGTCGATAAGCCTTGGGTAGGCAGTGATGTGAAAAAGCTGATAAAAAAACGCTCTCGCTTATACCAGAAATATAAAATAAACCCTAGTGTTGTTCAGCCTCGTCTAGAGGAACTGGACGTGAAGCATAAAAGGTCTATAGCAATGGCAAAGGAGGATTACTTCTCTGGACTAGCAGAGGCTATAACAAAAAATACAAAATCTTTCTGGAGCTATCTTAAAAGAACGCGCAAAGAAAAAACTGGTACCCCCAGTATCTTGCATGAAGGAGTATTATTAATACACAATACGGAAAAAACCAGCTGCTTCCGTGACAACTTTAAATCAGTTTCCTTGAAACCAAAGCGTTATTATACATTACCTACTCTTAAATACAACATGCAATGTTTAATGCCTCCAGTAACAATCACAATTGAGGGTATCATAACATGTTTCCGTTCATTAGATGATTCCAAACCAGCTGGTCCAGATCAGATATCCCCTAAAGCATAAAGGCATGCTCTGATATTGTGTCTCAATACCTATACATATATATCGAAAATCTCTTGAAACTGCAATTGTTCCCGAAGAATGGAAGACGACTTTGGCTGTGCCCATTCACAAAAATGGCCCGAAGTCTATGGTAGCTAATTATAGGCCGATTTCCTTATGCTGTTTAGCTTGTAAGATACTGGAACATATTGTGTACAGTAATATGATAAAACATGTAGAAACTAATATTTTTTTCTTCCAGAATCAACATGGGTTTCGTGCTGGTGTTTCATGTACCACCCAATTAATAGAGATATTTCATGACCTTGCCACTGCGGCTGACAATAGATTGCGGACTGATGCAATATTCTTAGACTTTAGAAAAGCATTCGATTCTGTTTCGCATGAACTATTAAAGCACAAACTGTCTGCTCTCAGCATTGATCAAAATATTTTGAAATGGATTGGAGATTGCCTCAACAACAAAAGACAATGCGTCGTCCTGGGGGGAAAACAATCTAGATTTGTGGAAGTGACTTCGTGTGTGCCAAAAGGCTCGGTATTGGGACCATTATTATTCTTAATTTTCATCAATGACATCGCGTCTAATATTTCTTCCAGTGTCAGATTATACGCGGATGACTGCGTAATATACAGGGCAGTCAGTACAGATAGTGACATGCAATCACTTCAACAAGATCTTGATTATGTCACCTTATGGTGTAGCACATGTAAACTAGATCTCAACGCAGATAAAAGCTACCACGTAACATTTAGCAAAGGGAAGCGCATACTGAACACAAGGTACACAGTCGGTAATAAGGTACTTCGAAACGTACCCGAAGTGAAATATCTAGGGGTGCTTCTTTCGGAAGATCTTTCATTTCATCAGCCTATCAATAACACCGTTTAAAAAGCAGCCAGCATGCTTAGACTTGTTATTCGGAATCTGCGTGGCGCGCCTCAAATACTGAAAATGGCGGCGTACCGATCACTAGTAAGACCACACTTGGCATACGCGTCCAGCTTGTGGGGCCTCCATCAAAAATGCCTCTTGATAAAACTGAAGGTATACAGAATCGTGCGGTGAGGTTTATATTAAAACAATATTCCCGGGGCGCTACTGTCACACAAATGAAGGCGATAGCATTGTAATCAAACCTCTTGACAGAAGGCGGAAGGAAAACCGGTTGAAACTAATGCATGCAATTCATAATAACTCAACTCGTATGGACAAATTTAAATATATAAAACCTCCCCACTACATCTCAAGCAGGAGGGATCACAGCTGTAAAATTAGACAAATTAAATATACAAAAAACATGAAACACTCTTTCTTTGCAAAGACAATATCTGAATGGAACACTTTACCAGAGGAGGTGGTCACAGCTGACGGTGTCCACTTCGCTCATCTGATCAATAACTTGTAATTAATATAGTTATTCTTACACTGTGCTGTTTTATGGTTTGTATAACAGTTTCTGAAATCACGAATGCCTCGTTTTATAATCATCATATCTTGAACTGTTTGTCTGTTTTGCTTATTTGTTTTTTATTATCTGTACCCACTCTCTTGCTGTAATGCTTTGGCGCTGCAGGATATGTTGTAAATAAATAAATAAATAAAAAGAAACCATGCAAATTGTTGTGGTAAATGCTCGAAATTCGAGAAAGCTGCCTATGTCGACGCTTATGTAGTTACTTTGCGTCATACAAACAAAACAGATAACATTTATACTAAGCAAAAATATTTCGCTGTTGTAGTTATTAAGCTGTAAGCTAGGTTTAAAATTAGTCTTATATTTTTGCTTGCTTCAAAGAAACAGCGAATAAATTAGCGTTCGAATCGTGTTATATTTTGCCATTTGCTTAGCTTCCTAAATGAGTGATATAGATTAGTGAAGAAAATAGCAGTCATCAACCATCTTACTGAATTAATCGACCTAGTTTTTCCTACATAATAGTAAAGCTTGTCAGCGGGCAACACAAGACAAATCTATGTGCTTATCGTCTGAAAAAAGCTCATTGATGTCCCCTCTTACACAATTATCTATAATTTCCTTGTCCTAATATTCTTAATTACTCAAATAAAGCAATCGAAGGTATTAAAAATTATCGGGTTTTACGCGCCAAAACCAGGCTATGTTAATGAGGCACGCCATGGTGTGAGACTCCGCAATAATTTTGATCACCTGGGCATCCTTAAACTGCACCTAGTGTTCTGTACACTCGTGTTTTTGCATTTCACTCAGTCGAAATGCGGCCGGCGTGGCTGTATTTTTATCTCGCACCTTCGGGTTTAACAGCGCCGCACCAAAGGCACTACGTCACCATGGCGGGTGAAGGGCAACGTTTACGGTGACATGAACTATATAAGGTCCATTTCACATAATAGCTGCACGTTTCCTTATTTAAGTACTGCCGAGTTCGTATTTCGTCCAATAGAGGTGGGCACGAAGCCATCCTAATATGCACTCCCAAAGCTTACTTGCGTTCGTACTCACAGCAAAGCGACTTCAATAATTTCCAACTTACGAAATAAGCTCAGCAGCTGCAAAAAAGTGGTACTTACCAAATGCGGCAGTCACGAAAGCGAGGAGAATGCAGGGTTTCATCTTGAGGTGCCTGTGCTACAAGCTTGAGGGTAAACTGCAGGCACAGGCGTCTGTTTTTATGCGCTGGAGAACAATGCTGTCCGGGAATATTTGCGGACGCTGTTATCTCTGTCGCGGTACGCGCAAGATGAGGCAAACCATCCTTACCAGCCGTGCGCTACTTTGGGCACAGCCATGACCGAGATATCACCTCGTATTTCGTTATCTACAATGAGCACTTTCTGCTACGCAGGTAAAGAGTCCGGTCAGGTGCTTATCAAATAAAAATAACAACCGTTTCGCTCCAATTTAGTTATGTTTCAGTTAACCATAGAAGTCCTGCCTTTACACAATGTATAAAAACATAGTGCTGAAATTATTTATATAAATATCTAAGTTTGTACTCATCGGAAGTAATATGTGTTTTTTTGCAAAATGTAATGGCAAACAACAGAAGTGCCGAGGGAGCTCAAGTACGCGTACTATAGAAAATATAACAGATAGCTGACAAATTTTGCGCCTTGCATACTTAGACCTCATATTTGATCAAGTGAATCACACATGGCTTATGATCATGCCACCTTTTTCCTCCAGAGACAACGCTGGTGCACTTACCCCACAAAACTGGTACTGTAACCGTAGTCAACGTTCTGTCGTCTGTGATAACGCCGTATGCAGTACAGACAGTGTGTAAGTTTGCAGCTACTCTGCCTACAATTCAAACTCATTTTATGCTGATGTTACGTCTGGAGTTCCACAAGGCAGCTACTTGGACCTTTACCCTTTCTAATGTATAATAATGATTTACGCAGTTGCGTGTCATCCAAAATCAGACTATTTGCAGATGATTGTGTACTTTATCGATGTGTAGCAAGTAACACTCAAAATCACTTACAACAGACTGACTTGGAGAAAATAACTGCATGGTGTTCTAATTGGTTAATGTTATTAAATATTTCCAAAACTAAACTCTTGTCTTTCGCCAGTAGGCCACGAATTCCAACCACATACTCCCTTGATAACAACGCTGTGGAACTCGGCACAACTTACAAGTACCTTGGCATCAATCTTCAGTCAAGTTTATCATGGAATAATCATATTAATCTTACCCTTGCCTCTTCAAACCGAACTCTCGGACTTATTAAACATAACTTAAAAGAAGCCCCAATGCATGTTAAAAAAACTTGCGTACACAACATTAATCCGTTCTAAACTAGAATACGCGTCTGCCATTTGGGATCCCGAACAAACTTATCTCATCAGTAACATCGAAGCCTTGCAAAACCGCACTGCACGATTTCTTTTTTCAGATTACTCACGTTACACCAGCGTCACCTCGTTAAAGAATAAAGCTGAGTTGGACACCTTAGCACTTCGCCGTAAAGTTTTTCGCCTATCACTTTTCCATAAGCTTTATCACCATTCATCCCTTCATGATGATTTCTTTCAGTCACCACCAGTTCTTTCCACGTCGTGACCATCCAAACTCAAGCGCATTAACTGCCAGTCATCCCATTATGCATTTTCGTTCTTACCGCGCACAATAACTTAATGGAACGCCTTACCATCAGAGATTGCAACGGAGCCAGACTTGACTAAGTTTCAAGATTTAATTCGCTCGCGACTTGTTAATTAATCTTATTATTATTATTTTGGTACGTTTACAGTGTTTTTGATGTTTGTTGCTGTTTTGCTTTTCATTGCAGCTGCCTTATGTTCTCCTAATATCTACTAATGCTTTCACTGAAATAATTGACTTAATTTGCATATTACCTTTGTTTCACTCTATTATGGCTTTTGCTATATTCCATTGTTTGTAATATGATATATAATCAATGACCAGTGCCTGCGCGCCTGTGATCCCGCCCTCCATATAATACCCTCGTAATGATGGCCTTTGGCGGTATTTTGCATAAATAAATAAATATATAAAGTACTCTGCAATGGGGAACAGGGAATTGGAGTGAAAGATTGGAATGAACTATGTTGAGAACTGGGGAGTGCTTAAGCACTTTAAACAGTCGTGCAACTAGAGCTACTCGTCTAGTTTGGTGCCGTGCAGGAACTTCAACAGTGCTTCAGTTGACCGCATTGAAGTTAGAGAGTCAGGCCATGGGCCGTAAATAGCTTCCGCCAACAGTGGTTGCCTGCCAATGCTGGCTAGAGAATTATCAAACATCCGCGGCTCCAGCACATATGCTGGGTAGTAATATCTGATGTGTTTAGGCGTTTTACGCGTCGGACAGTGTTTGTAATCAGGGTTGTTCGACTGGCCGGTGAGGTGAGCGTATCGGCGGGTGAAAGCAACGCCCAGCCGAATCCTGCGGATCAATAGCTCTTTGCTCCACGTAAGCTTCAAGGGCAAAGGGAATTTACTATCTGGGTGGATGACATGCAGTCGTCTGTGGATTTTGTCAGCGTGGACTTTGTAAGGTCCTGCATGAGTACCTCGATCATTGAGTTGATGTCAGGTCATGAATAGGCAATCCGCGCTTCATCAGAGGAAGAGAATGCCGATTTCGCGTCACTGTCAGCGAGTTCATAGCAAATCACGCTACAATAACCAGGCGGCATTGCAATGTCATAAAGTGGCCACCTCGCTCGGTAGTGTCAACGAGTTCGGCGATTTACAGCACCAGCAGGTAGTATGGTTCTTTCTTCGATAAGTATTTTAGTGCATGCAATGATGTTTTGTAATCATAGAACACCGTCCATTTCTCAGGTGTCTGAGTTATAAAACCGACAGCATTCCGTATTGCAGCCCTTTCCGCATCCGTAGAGGTCCATTTGTGGTCTAATTGGCGTTCCGGTTACTTTCTTAACAAAACGTCGTTTTATACATTAAAGCACAAAAGTAACTGGAACGCCGATGCATTTCTCCAAAAAGTTCGGGAATCCGCCTTTTTCACGGCTCGACGGCGCATGTGCCCTGCCCTGGCGGATTAGTCGCGAAACGTTTTGGAAGCGTCCCGCGCGCGGCCGCGCAGCCCCATCTCAGAGAAAGTCCTCCAAAATAATCATAAAAAAAGCACTCGGACGCGCACTACTGCAAACACTCGTCCCGTGTACCGCGTTGAAACTCCACAGTATCAAATAAAGTTTCATTCATTCATTCATTTCACTGGTAGCTCAACGTCGGTGCGGTTCTGAAAACGTACGTAGCGTAAGACTGCAACTCCACTTTAAGATAGAAAGCGGCGAGGGCTGCGTCCGGACTGCACAGGGAACCACGAATATGTAGTTGCCGCCTTGCATTGATGGCTATAATAGCAAATTTATCGATAAAATCCTGAGTGCGTTACACTTGCACGGCACTTAAAAACATCACGTTGCTGACGAAGACTTTTTGCAGCGTGGGCCCTCACTTGCTGGTAGTGGCAGCGCGTGCCTGACTTCACGTACTCGTGAAGTCAGGAGCGGTAAGACTGGGTCGATATACGAGACCGATAAGACACTCACGCCAACGTGTGGCCGACTATTCAGCCCAGTGTGTCGCTGAGACCATTTTATAATACTAGACCTACAAGACACAACCGACGAGCATGAGTTGTCGTACTGCGACGGGCTTTCTTGTCAACGGCACCGATAAAATCAGCGTGCCGACCATCGTTCAACCGAACTCCGCGCGATCGGCCGTCGAACCGATAACGCAATACCGCAACACCTTCGTTTGTACATATAATTAATCGAGCTCAATGTAAGTGATAACATGCCTATGAAGTTGAAATGCATAAGCTTCAACCTTCGCAATGCGTGCGCATGAAGTTTTAGCCAATTCTGATCCTGTTCAGCGAAGGTTAGGCCTGGCGCCGTCGAGTTCGTGTACCCGCTGCCGGCGGACCTGAACTGAAAAGTAAGCAGCTAGGACGAAGGAAACTGCTTTTATAGTTCAGCCGTGGCCTTATCGATTTCAAATAAATTACTCTTCGCTTCGCAAGGCGCGTACACAATAAGCTGCAAGCGGGAACAGAGCGCTCTGCCCAACTGCTGTGCCAACATCTCACCGTTCACGTAGGCTGCCGGTCGCATTCGCAAGGTAGATGGGTGGGTCTGTACATGTTGTCATGCTGACACATTTCTTAATTCCTGAGGTGTACTATTTACCTATGCGTCAAACCGCGAAACAAGAGACGGTACATTCGGTACATATACCAACGGTGTCAGCGATGGCATTCGTGTTTTCGCGGGAAAACAACAAGGCCTTTAAATGAACGCTTATGCGAGAACAGTTTTCTCTAATAATGCTTTATGACACGCGCAAACTCCAGGTATGATGAAGTTAAAGAAAAGCGAGAATTGGTAATAAATTAAGGGTACAGGGTAGGCCCTATGCCTCCCATGTATTTTCAGCCTTATTTGAGACCCATTTTCTCAGCAACTACTGCGTGTAGCGCCTTCGGGTTCATTTTATTTTATTATTTTTTGTTTTTATAAAAATTCGGCAAATTTAAGAAAAAAAATTCATTTCGAAATATTGAGGGTCAAAGACAAAAAACATGTTCACTTCATTTTCTTTCCAATACAAGATGCACAGAACCATTTGCCTAATGGCCACCAGCCATATAGTCATTGCCAGTGTCAGCGTTTCGCTTCTTTGTTTGTTTTCTTGTTTCCATGGCTTGTTTTGTCATGTCTTCGGCCTCTCTCTTGGCAAAGTACAGTCGACTACGGTCCACTTTACCCAACCACATCATAGTGTTACGCCCTGGTGATATGCCAAATGCCTTCAAGACGTTAACTCTTGCCATGCACCCTTCATTGAACGTGAGCACAGCATCAAAGGTGGCAGTTTTGAGCATCTCCATTCCCAGGAACTCATTTTTCGGTGCGCTCTCCTACACGACATGGTTAAACGACTCATTTGCATTTTGTGTCTTGCCGTGTAAGAACTTTTTCAGCAGGTCTGAGTGAGCTAACTGTTGGAATATTGGCTTAATGGCATGAAGGACTGGTGCAGACAAGTATGCTTTGTGCACAAAAGGCTCCTGTGTCAATTGAGCCTTGTTGTATGCACACCAAGTGCCGGCATCTTTTGGGCATAGCCCGTGACTTGGGTCGATATCCGTAGCCAACGTGTGAAAATATGTTGCCCAAACAGCTTTCCGCATGCTTTCCAAGTCTCCAGTGTTTCTTCTTATGGCTAAGCCATAATAGGTTTGTATTTTGTCAATGCAAGTGTCAGTCAACCGCCCCCGTCCTGAGAGACGCTCAGTAAACGGTGCAATGTACCTTTAGGTTGCCAGACTGCTTTTTAAAAATGTGCTAAGCTTAGAGAAATTGCCCGTTTTGGTTATGAAAAAATTGCGTTTGGAATAAACATGAGTGATTGCTAGATTGTGCTAGGTGAAAAAAGGGGGTGTGGCCGCTCGTCACTTGGTTTCGAAACCTGTTTTTTTTTTTTTTTGCTCAATCAAAACGCGGAAAAACATGTGGGGCACCGGATATTGTTGAGGAAGGCCTGAGCATTCCAAAAAAGTTAAAAACCAAAAATCGTTTTTTTTTAATTTTGCCCTACCCTGTGTCCTTAAGAGCCCGATGTATGTAACTGGATCACAGTCGCCGTTATGGTGGAACAACGCGGCTCTAATGGGCAGATATGTGTGTTTTATTCTACGTTTTGACATTATTTCATATCAGCGATGCACCTTTTGCCCAATACTTCATGCTAACAATGATCTGTGGCTGTAGATGTCAATGTAAACAAGTGCACAGCTTTGCTAAATGGGACGCAGAAGGCTGTGCGCTCGAATACTTCTTAATTATTTATGCGAAATGTCTAAAGAATGTGTAAAAATAACAAAAAAGGCGAGGTGCAAGTGCAGAAGTCTGCGACAACAAACTCAAAAGCAGCCGCGACGGCAGACGGAACTCAGGGTACGTTTCTTTAGATATCGGCCGCACTGTTAACAAAAACAGCGCACTCAGGCCTGCTCACCCTATAAGTATATAGTGGATGAGTGCTACAAGGCTTCCAGAAACGACATGCGGCCTCGGAGAAGCCATTATTAATTATTCGTAATTCACGAATCACACAACCGATGTGCACTCAACATCGGCGCAAGTTCACAAATCAACCGGCGAAAACCACGGCAGCCTTCCAAAACGTTCCCAGCGGCCTGCGGCAAAGGGCAGCACAGGAAAATGAAAAAGGTGGATTATTATCTTGAAACTTGTGTCATCCTGAGAATTTGTTCCAAGTGGATCCGCCTTGCGAACTCCACATCTACAATTTGTAAATAGCAGTATATGGGTCATTAGTTATTAGTCCAAAACTTAATTAGTGATTTTTTGTTAATTATACGATTATGCATTTCATTTATTTTAGCAAGTAATTTCCGCCTCTTCCAGTAGACCAGCTCATGATCTAGAATTGCTCTATTTGCCACAGGCAACCTTTAAAAATTTTTGGAAAGTGTTCGCGAAAAATGCATTAGCGTTCCAGTTAATTTTGTGCTTCAATGCATAAAGCGACGTTTTGTTAAGAAACTAACTGGAACACCAATGCATTTCTACGCCAAGTTCAGGAATTAATGTCTCGAAACTGGTGTCATCCCGAGAATTCGTGCCAAGTGGATCCGCCTTGCGAATTCTGCGGCTCCAATTTGTATATTGCAATATGGGCCACCAGGTAATTATATAAAAACTTAATTAAGAATTTTTTCTTAATTATTCGACAATGCATTTCAATTTCTTGTGCAAGTAATGTCCGCCTCTTCGATCAGACCAGCTCATGACCTAAAATCGTCCTATCTGCCCCAGGCAACCTTTAAGAATTTTTTAAGTGTTCGCTGAAACACCCTGATTTTAATTATATACAACAGGGTGAGCTGTATCAAGTTTTGTTGTAAATTGTGATGCGTGTAGGGCCATAATGACTCGGAGATAGCAAGGCAAAGTTTACCTCAGAGGCCATTTTCAATTTCAGTGCCCAAGAATATGTGAGACAGCAAAAAATGCTCTCATTAGGCAACCGTTCAGAATCAAACATTTGGCGTTTGACAGAGTTCAGTTATCCTTAGCAGATTTCATGTCGTCGGTGTTGGTCATTCGCCAACAGTCGTGCTCTTCGCTCTACGTATATGGGCCTCATCAGGTCGATATAAGGAAACAGAATACAACGGCGTGATCTTCAAGAAAGAAGCCGACGCCTGGAGTAACATACTGTGGTATAAACGTTGGAAACAGGGATACAGTGTCTCCACTATATTTCGATAGGTGGGACTATCTTTACCCAAGGTGGCCTTGTCATCCTCGGCAAATTTGTTTTAACGTTAAAACTAAATCTGTCGTTAAGGCTAACCTGCCGAAGATGACAAGGCCGCCTTTGGCAAAGATAGGCCCACCTGTCGAAACGTAGGCTAGCCTTACTGAGGTAGTTGATGCTCGTTTGAAACTTTTAAACTACAGTGTCATCTTTATACTTTAACACTGCTTTTAACTTCCATCTACAGTCAGCTCTCGTCAATTTGAGCTCGGTTATTTCGACTTTTTGCTTATTTCCAGCTCACTGGATTGTCCCGGCTAAATTATACATTACTATGGAAGGAAAGCTTGGATAGTTGCGAAAGCATGCCGCTTCGGTTTATTCGACTCCAGCCGGCGTCCCATGATGTACATAGCTGTGCATAACAGTTTGAAAGCACAAACGATTCTGCAAACGGCGCTCCTCCGTCTCTAGGCAACGGTGGTGACGTCAGCAACCTGCCCTGCAGTGGAGATGACTACTTGCAATCTACCCTCGCCAATGCCCCTTTTGATGATTTTGTCATTGCCGACGACAGTGTTAGAGGTCTGTAGGCCACTGACTGGTGATGTCATGTATACTTATGTTAATACTGTCTTGAAGTAATCTGCCGACAACGATATACTAACCTCAAGCAATAAAAAAATTGAATTTCATTCATTGTGCGGCCGTTTGTTAATTCGAGCTTCCGGTTAATTCGACGAAAGATCGTGGTCCCACTTGGGGCGAACCAACCGAAGTAGAGTGCAATATGCTTTACTGGATGTGACTGTTAAATCCACCGTTTCATAAGTATTCTCAATGGGTTTCTTCTGATGTAATAGCATGCTATTTACTTCAAGAGTAATGTTTTCCTCACCGGGATTTCGCCTCATTATAGCAACCTGCAAGATGCGAGCAGAGAGTGTGGAAAATCTGGCTACACACAAGGCATAAAAGCTACGAACGGGCTAATAAATACCTATTGAGCCCTTAAACAAGCAATCTTATTTTAAACTGACGAAGGATTGCATCATATTAGAAAGAAAATTAACTGTGTTAAACAAGAACAAACCATTTTTGTAGAGGATACATTGCCTTTACACACGCAGTTTAACGCCTATAAGTGGCGCCTGCGTGGCATATGAACATTTACGCTTTCTGCTTGGCGCACGAAGCGTCAACAGGGTGATTGGCGCGGCACACGAAATACAAGTTCAGACACGGCGCAGAATCCGTGACAGAAAGTTTGTGCTCCTCGATATAATTATATGTATTTCATTTGTTTTGGAACTATAATGAATCTTATTTTACTTTTGTGTATTCATCTCACTATCGGCGTTCCATCGATTAGTAGCACTTTTTTCATTCAATATTACTTCTTACTTAGCAAGGAATTTGCGAACTCAGTTACGGGGTACGATGCTTATATTTGTGTCGCCACCTCTTCGGTAGGTCTTCAGTGGTTTTAAAGCGAGTGCTTTACTAACCTAGTCGAGCCGAGTTTCGCCATCGTCATCAATTTGACCTTCATTTGACCGTAGCTGCACCGTAGTCTTGGCAACGCATCACGCGACTCGCCGCGCCGCCGCCGGCGGCTTAGCGCATGTGCTCTTCGCAGCTGGATCACCAGCTGACCACGTGAAAAGCCGCGCGCCTGGCTTTTAGGTGCGCCGCGTTCGCCAAGTCAGTTCGAGCTTGGCCATAGATAAGAGCGAGGCCAGGCCGTCGTCTCTGAGCGTTGCGCGCGAGCGGGAGGCATTGAGCCGTCGTCGGCAAGCGGCGTCTGACCACTCCGCGGATTTCACCCGGTGGGCTGCTTCCCTGAACAGGGTCCGGAATGCCAAGCGCGCGAAGCTAGCGTCCGAGACTGAAGAAGAGCGAGCCGGTGGGCTCGCAAAACGCTTGCACTTGTCGGCTTATGATTTATTCATGGCTTAACAATGAGTGTATACCTACGTATAATAATTACACCTTAATCAAAGGTTAACCAAGCGAAACGAAGACTTAACCAGGGTAAACCCAGCTTTCGCTTCGCATATCCAGAGTTAGCTGAGCTAAGCTGCAGCCATTTTTAATGGGTATAGCAATTAGAAAAGCCTGGAATTTCCCCGGTACTCCTAAGACGTGATTAGCCAGTCTTGCTTGGGCCCATATCAGGCGATGCGTCCAGAATCCGCTTCTGTATAAACCAGTAAAATGTTGGGTATACCTCTGAAGCCTTATGGTCTCTAGCACTTTTTTTCAAATCACTACAACCAAACATGAGCGCGACAGTGTTCTCGAGAGAATTTATTTTTGGTCCCTCGCCCCCATTCAAAGTATGCTGCAATGCTTTAATAAAGACCACGCTACAAGGTTGACACAACACAAGACGTAAGTGAAGTTCTTCAAAATGCTGCTTTGTTGACAACTGATATTTTCGCGAAAAAGTGCTTCTTAGAATTATCATTCATGTCTCTTTCGTTTACAGTTTTCTTATCAGTGCAGAGTGGCCCAAAAGAACGCCGAACATCGTGCCGACCTCTTCCTCTAAAATATTATCGATATTTATTGCATATATATTTATTCCCACTTAAGTAGCCCATAAGCCCCTAAGGTGAAAAAAAAAATAAAATGACACTTTAAACCCTTCTCTTGATACCTTCGTACCCCCAATTTTGTGTATGCGAGATGCTTCCAGCCTATCTTTTTTTATCGTTTCATGCACCTCTCAGAAACAGCCGCTTCAGCGCCTACTTGTTTTCGCGGTCCGGTTCTTGTCGTTTTTGTACACGTATTTTTTTTTTTTCATGGTGCTTGTTTACGCCTACGTCAGGGTCGCGCAGTGCACCACAACTCCTTTCTCGCGAGTAATTATGCCTTCTTACTGACAATTTGTACATGTCCTTATTACGCAGTCCTCACTATTGAACCAATTCAGAAATTGCGTTTTTAACCTCTTTATCACACATTTCAGAAACGAAAGCTTTCCTAAGCGTCACGGAAATAAAATGGGTCGCATACGCATAGCGTCACTACGGTGCTATGTTTCCCTGACCAAGATAGATAATAACGAACCAGTTGACCGAGATCAGCAGAGCAAGGCACTGATAATACTTTCGCGCAATATACTCACTCATTCTGCTGCCAAACTTCCTTGGGCAGAGGGTCGCCAATAGTCAAGATGACATGAATCATCATTATGAACAGTTGCAGTTCTAGGGATAAAGCATTTTGAGCCAACTCCAGTGTTGGACTCCCAGTAACCTGACTGGTAGACAGTAGGTTTCTGTAGATGGTACAGGAAAGGACTTTCGCCAGCATTTTATTGATAGCCAAATTTATACGTGATACGTTCATCTGCAAACGATCGATAAATTTGATTAAGCATCCCGTTATTTATGCAATGTTTTTATACTACGTCCGTTATCTGATACGAGTGTATGTGGATAGAGTAGATTCTTAGCACAGTTTGAGTTCAGGAAAAACCTGTGTAACTGTTTATGAACTTTATTTATCCGTGCATGATGGGCAACACTTCCTGAATAACCTATGAGAAGCGTCTGCATTTATTACTAAAAGCTCTTCGCACATGCAAATGGAAATGCGCTCCGTGAGGAAATACGTAAACACTCTACCGAATTAATGAAGCATTGGCAGGGCCCACATATGAATGGGATAAAGTGCCAGGGTTTATCTTTGGTACAAAAGACCAAATAAGATTACTGCCACACACTGGCTGTTTTACTGAGCTCATAGGAATTTACAACAGCCACCGCGGTTCTCACAACTTTTCCAATAAGGTTATGCATTACTGAGTTCTGTAATAATAAAAAATTTGTGCAGAAATACCCAACCCTACCACAGGTAACCCAAACGTTTGGTTCCACCATGCCGGCGCATTATCCTGCTTTAAAAAGTGTAATTAGAATAAGCTCAGGAGAGGAGGTTCCCGCCATGTAAAGCCATGCCGGGAATTGCTGCACCCGAGCGTCTCATTTTAACCGATTTGGGGTAATTATTCCACGGAACTACATGTCGCCTAAGAATGTCACCTATCACAAACGTTGAATAGGAAATGAACAAGGCGGCCAAACGGAGCAACGGTATAGGATGTCTACACTCAACAAACGCCAGTCATGCTACATCAAACGATTAGGAAATTCGAACCTACTATATGCAGTTTCCCTCAACCATTCAACGACTTCCTAAACAGTTTTCAGTAAGCGCGAAAAGCAGTCTATAGAGAAAACTTGGCACAATTCTGATATGCTGCTCTGTGCTGTCATGGCTACACGCGGCACAGTCATAAACACGTTAGAAGGCGATTGAACCTTTATTTGGCATCCATCAACGACAATGCCTTCTTGAGTTAATTGGAGCTGCAAATGGGGTTGAGGCACTGAGCACGGCACTCTGCCATAGAGCACTGCACGGGCCGAATTTTGCGGCCCGGGCCCGGCCTGGGCCCGTTTTTACATTGGGCGGCCCGCCCGAGCCCGATCAAAACTTTTATGGCGAGACCCGGGCCCGGCCCGGGCCCGCAAATAATCTACGTTACCCGCCCGGCCCGGCCCGCCACCCCTTTACCTTAAGCCCGAGCCCGGCCCGAGCCCGACTCGAACCCGGCCCGAACCCGGCCCGAAACCAAAAAATACATGTTTTTCAGAGTTGAGAAGCCCGAGAATAACTCGCAGAAAGCCCGAGCCCGGCCCGGGCCCGCGTCAAAAAACCCGAGCCCGGCCCGAGCCCGGGTCAAAAAGCACACGCCGTGCCCGAGCCCGGCCCGAGCCCATGAAATAATTGCTCTACCCGGCCCGGCCCGGCCCACGGGCCGGGCCGGGCCCGGGCTTTCGGGTAAGCCCGAGCCCGTGCAGTGCTCTACTCTGCCACATCAACCCTCGCGTGTAAGCAGCAGGAGCGACGTCGGACTGCTTAATTTTAATATATACTTCAACCCCCAATGCATTTGACGTGTCCGTGGGCAAAAATAACCTCTTTCGTGCGCCGATCTCGGAGGTAGTTCAGAATTGAAGGGAAATATTGTGCAAGCCCTTTTCAATCACACATACATTGCATACCACATAGGTTGTTTCCATAAAGAAAAGCGGAGAACACGTCTCGTTCTCAACATGATAGATTATAGGGGGACCGTTAACAATGGGAAGCACATAATCATTGATAACGACATTCGTATATCATATGATAACGATAACGTATGTAGCACGAAGCCCCAAAGGAATCCCACACCGGTTTCTCAGTAACAAAGCTTCGTAGTTAAAGAGAAACTACGAAGCTTTGTTTCTTTGTATCAATTTTTCCTTCTTTCATTAACCTTCTGCAGAACTGATTCACTACGCACTGCTGTATTAAATCTAAAAAACACTAGCCCAGCTCTAGGTGATGTTTCTTCCTATCAATTAAATGTTGTTGCTGTTATTGCGGAAACACTGGGCAGCATAATTATTTGGATATTTAAATGAGGCACCTTTCCCAGTTCACATTAGAAGGCTAAATGAATTGCTTTCAATAAAAAAGGTGACAAAGCTCAGGTGACTAATTATCGCACCATCTCTATTTTGTTTTCCATTAGTAAACTTAAGGATAAATTATTTCTGAAACGTGTAAACAGTTACCGAAGAAAAATTAAATTGTTGGAACCTTGCCGATTCGGCTTCAGTCCTGGCAGTTCAAACAGTATTAACCGATCACATAAGGCGATCTATTGGTAGCGGTCACATCCCTACAAAGCCACTAACTTATCCGTCCCTCCCCCTTTCCACCCCACTCGACAGCAATTTTCAGCACGTGAAATTTTTGGCTGCCGCGGCGACCTCGCTGTCCTCGTCGAGCATAGCATCCCTCACTTCTACCTTTTTGTTAGGCGCAATACTGGCTACTGCAACCGCCATCTTTGTGGAAGCGAGCTAATCGCTTCCTCCCCACCCCCGATTTCGCCCCTTCAGAGAGTAGAAGGTCGTTTAACTCTTTCTCTACCGTGAGGAAAATGGGTGGTTTTTTTTCTGAAGGAACTACTGCAGTCAATATTTTCCAGAATGAATGCACTTCACACGCATGAAAGTTTTATTACCGAGGTATAGGTCATAAAAACGATATAAATTGCAAGAATCAAGATTGTGGGATAAAACATAACAAAGTTTGTAAAGACACGCTTGTATTTACTAAGAAAGAAATCTAACAAAAATTATAAGATATGCAAAATGTACTGTTGTCTAATAGGCACTATCTCGAAATTTTTTTTATTTAACAGGCAACCGATGTTTCGGGCTGGTTTGCATTGTCTTCGGCACCTAATCGGCGCATCGTCGGCTGCCCGATATAAACGAACAATTTGGCTGCAACCAACTCGCACAGCGCGCGGTGACCAAGGCGTTTTTTACACTTTCGCAATTAATATTTCTTGTATATGGAACACAGCGGGTAAAATTTCTGGCACTATCCTTTGTGAATCACAGAGAGAGAAGGAAAACATTTATTTTAACCATCGAGGTCGTTGCTCTTGAGGTCGAGTAGGTGGTGTCCTCATTCCAGGATAACACTGTCCATGGCTGCACCACGAACTTGCCAGACGAGCGCCTCTTGGCCCGCCAGGGTATCGCCGGTAAGCTCTACCTCTTAATAATATTAAGTTTCTTAATAAGGTATCACGTAATAAAGTTTCAATGCAGGATGAAGGTCAAATCTAGGAAATGGACGTTAGGAGAGAGAGAGAAGAACTTTATTTATTTCCGGCAGATTGCTGGGCTGGGTTCCCACCTAGGAGCCAGCGGAGAGACCGTGTCTCCCGGCAGCTTCCTCGGCCTGCTGGATAGCCCACAGTTGCTGGTCCAGGCCTGAACTGAGCAGCGCAGTCCCCCAACGCGCCCGAAGGCCCTCATTGGAGGCCGCGACCCCAGTATTGCTGATTAATGCTGGACATGCCCATAGGATGTGATCTAGTGTGGCTCTGGTGTTACAATACTGGCATAGATTGGTTGTATATAATTCGGGGTATATATGGTTCATGATGACAGGGTTCGTGTATGTTCGTGTTTGTAGCTGCCGCCATTGAACGGACTGGGCCCTATTGAGCTTGGGGTGAGGTGGTGGATACTCACGCCTTTGCATTCGATAATGTTGAGTAATGTCACAGAATTTAGTGAGCCGATCGTCCCATTCCCACACCACCGCGGAGGCGTCCGTTCGAGTGGCTGCTTCTTCGAACGCGGCTCGGAACGTGAGACCTCGAACCACGTTGTGCGCCACCTCGTTTGGACTGAACTCCGGCTGATCAAGAGGTGTGTGGGCTGGGATCCGGAGGATTTCTACGTATTTGTCTGCCTCATAAGTTTTGCCTGTATTAAGGATCCGCAATGCCTCAGGGGAGATTCTGCCGTTGGCGTAGTTTCGCACGGCCGTTTGAGAGTCGCTGATGATATACGAGGCATTGGTGTGAGCTATCGCCAGCACGATAGCCACTTTCTCCGCCGTTTCTACGTGTCTTGTGGCGATTGATGCGCTTGCTTTGCATTGGTGTGTGTGGTCTACGACCGCAGCTACGAAGCGGTGACGGTCCCGATAGCGTGCTGCATCGACAAAGACCGCTTCCTCGTTGTGACCAAAAATCTTAGTCATAGCTTTGGCTCTGCTGACGCGTCTGCCCTCGTTGTGTTCGGGGTGCATGTTCTTGGGTATCGGTGGAACTGTGAGTTTAGTTCGGATATCGCGTGGTATGTCATGTTTGTCGCCGTGTTGGGTGTGGTAAGAGATGCCGAGATTCTCGAGTATCTGGCAGCCTGACTTATAGTTTTTGGCCAATCGCTCGTATTGTGATATTTGTTGTGGACGTTAGGATGCTCACACATTTTCTCGACAATGCTGTCTGCAATGGGTGGGTCGAATACCGTCGCGATGCAACAGCTTTGTCCCTGCAACAAAAAGACATGCGGTCTCTCCGGTCTTTCAAGCAGGATTGACCCGAAACATTAAGCAGGTCTAATCTAAATTGTGATGGTACCAGGGGATAAAGGCACGAAAGTAGACCAGCAGATCCAGAGACCGGACCAGCCGAGCTGCCTGACGGCGACACGAGAAAATGGTTTTGGCCACTTCCCAGAATTTTGTAAAATTTAAAATGCAATCGTATGCAGGAACGAAAATTTCCAAGATATGTCAAGAGTTTGCTGTGTAAAATGCAATGTTTTCTTGTGCTTGCAAGGTTAAAACTGTTTCTTTTATTTTAACCATGTTCGCTACTAATGTCCACGTTTGTGGAGACTGATTTGTACCGTTTGAATGTGAAACTTTTTAAAGGATTTTTTTTCTCTGCACTTCGGAAAAAATTTCAAATAAAATGTTGAAAATGTTTCTGTTTTTCTTGCCTACATTTCTTCGGTAGTAAAGAGGTTAAGTTCGATTTGTACCTCCCTTTTCTGTCTCCTTACAGCTTACTGCGAAGCATGAAGCGGGCGAGTTCTTGAACAATCGACAGTTTCTCCACTCCGGTAGCCAAGAAGACTCCCCAAGTTTCCGTTCAAACCAGTCGCACGGAAGCATGAATTCCAGCCCCTTCTTTGTTACACCTAGATGAGAATGATGCGAATGTTGACTGCATGCAGAATGCCGAATACGAAAGCGACAGATCGGTCGCCAGGCTGTTTACAGACAGTGAAAGTGGAGGCACTTCCTTAGTAGCGGGTTCATTGCATATTGGAATCTTTGCAGAAAAGCAAGTAGACAGCTCAACTTGCTTCAGTTGCCTGGTAAGAGAACAAGAATTCAGGATCGCCAGTCGGCCTCTAGATTCTGTAAAGGAGTACATATATCTAGGTAAATTGCTCACAGGGAACTCTGGTCATGACAAGGAAATTTACTGAAGGGTAAAATTGGGTTGCAGGGCATACGGCAGAGATCGCCAAATCATGACTGGGAGCTTGCCACTGTCGTTGACAAGAGAAGTGTACAATGATTTCATTCTACCAGTGCTAACATATGAGGCGTAAACTTGGAGGTTAACAAAGAAGCTCGAGAACAAGTTAAGGACCGCACAAGGAGCGATGGAACGAAAAATGATGGGCCTAATGTCAAGAGCCAGGAAGAGAGCGGTGTTGATCAGGAAGCAAACGGGGATAGCCGATATCCTAGTTGACAATAAGAGGAAAAAAATGTGGTTGATCCCTCTTATATAGGAATCGGTATAGAACACGAAAGTGAAACGTGTCTTCACAGAAGTAGTGTAATGTTTATTGCACATTGATATATAATGTCTATTGGTGTTTTGTGGCTAAAGCGCCCTTAGGCGTTGATGCACCCACGCTGACGCCTGGTGGCACGTCTCCTCCATCACGACTACCAACGTCGATGACCATGAGCAACCGTCGTGCATATGGAAGCTGCACTACGCTGCACACGCTAGCACAACGCGAAAGACGAAGCACGTAACTGGCACACTAATACAACGCGCAAGACAAAGCACGTAACTGAATCGTCACCGAGTCAAATCAGCGCGTATAGCGCGTCGTAATTGCAGCCTCCGCGATCAACTTCAGAAACATTTTCAGAGCTAATTGCGGAGGCCACGCTCCGCTGTGCTGAGTACGGTGAACGCCACCTAGGTGGCGTTGGTAGTGCTTCTTGATGCCAGCGTCCCTTCGAATGCTGGCATCGAGGCGTCGTAGTGCTGAGACCACCGAAGCGTTCACTGTCGGTGCGCGTTAGTGTCATAATGCAGTACTTCTCTTTTCTGCTCGTAGGCGGCGGCACCGCCCCGAGCAAGAGCGCGGGTACACGGAGGAGTGTTAGATATATAAGGTGCGTCTGTGTAGCTCTCTGCAAATGCGTTTGTGGCGCAATGGGTTAAACGCTCGGCGATCTATCGTCGCGGACCGAGAGGTCGTGGGTTCGATTTCCAAATTTTGCATGTTTGTGGAACTTTTTCTTCTCGTTTCTTTCTTTGTATTATGTTCGTGTACATTGTAAGCTGACGTATTTCCGTGACGGAAATACGTCACGGAAATACGTGACGTCCCTGACGTATTTCGTGACGGAAATACGTCAGTGAAGTCTTGGTGGACCCCGGCATAAAACACTTTCGTGTTAAAATGGAACTGGGCAGGACATGTAATGCGCAGGATGGATAACTGGTGGACCAATAGAGTTACAGAATGGATACCAAGAGAAGGGAAGCGCAGTCTAGGACGGCAGAAAACTAGGTGGGGTGATGAAGATAATAAATTTGGAGGCGCAAGTCGGAACCAACTAGCACAAGACAGGGGTAATTGGAGATCATAGGTAGAGGTCTTCGTCCTACAGTGGACATAAATACAGGCTGATGAAGAAGATGATGAAGTTGACAGCTTTTCTAAGACGCGTTTGATGGAGTCCCATTGGCAGGCACCAGAAAATTAAAGCTTCCCACATTCCGTCCGCAAGAAAGGCGGTAAAGAGGATAAGAGATACTTGAGCCACTGGTATTTACTTAAATTTAAGTGGCTTGTTCTGTCGGACAGTCAAAGAGGGCTCAACTCCAAATACTGCGCATTGTTCGCAACGGGCAACGTAGGAGGCTACCAAAAATATTCCACCTCAAAAGCTTGTGACGACGATGCTCAAAACATTTGCGAGGCTACTAGGCAAGGGTGGTGATCATCCTCTCAACTAGATACCACAAGGAAGCAGTGGAGACCGGAAAGAACTTTCTCGCGTGTGCTGATCACAGTGTCAGATTATTTAGGGGTTGACACTGCGAGCGCGCGAGCATTCAGAATATGTTCGGCAGCGCGCAGCCGCACCCAGTACCTCTGCTGCGAGCAAATAGATGGCGCCGCGGTCAGAAATCCTAGCTTAGCGGCGCCGACGGCTTGACGTTCCTATGGTTCTCCTAAATTTTCGTTCATAGTGTAGCGAGTAAAACTCAAAGCGCGCAGGAAATTCGTTATTCAGATTAACATGATAAGTGTGCAAGGTTTAATGCTTCACTAACATGAAGGTATCTACGCAGGGCGTGAATGACGTGAACACAGATCCATCGGTCAGCACTCAAATCCCACTCAAGTTCCGCTCGCGCGCACAGTTTGTTTCGTCCGGTCAAGCCGTTCATCCAAGCATATAAAATAAAAGCGTTAGCCCGCGTGCTATCCCTCGATCAAAACAAAAATAGTGACTGCACCAGAAAATGTTGTTTTTCATGCCTATCGCTGCTTCCATTGACACTCAGAAAACCATTCAAGCATCGTTGCGCAAATTCAGTGTGGCGGCGATGTAAATTAAGAAATAAAACTGCGCAAGCTTGCGATATGCAACGCACTATAGCAAAGTGGCTGTTCATGGCCAGAGCTTATGATGAGAATGCACATAGCTATGTAAAAACTCTTGGGAATTGGAATATATTAGGCGGGACGAAATCAGGCGTCTTATGTTGGAAGACAGCGTCACTAATACAGTCTGCTGGTGAAAACCTGAGCAAATGCCTTTTTTATTCCAATTCCACTTAACATAGATCATGTATATTACTGACTTAGGTTTCGTCGATTGGGGAATGAGTCACTCCTGCACGATCTAAAAAAGAGGTGACTTTCTTTTTTCTTAAATTGCATGTGAGAATGTGCCAGTGTAAGCGTATTTGACAAGGCATGATACATGTCCACGAAGACACTTGCACCAAACACATAATAATCTCATAGACTTTTTTATATTGCAAAGACAGAAGAAGAAAATAATTGTACATGAAGCAGCTCGATAATTTTAGCACGATAATTGCTTTCACGCTCGGACAACGCTCTTATGTATCACATATTGAGCAACAGAAAGCCGTATCGCGAGCTTTTCATGTTCCTCTACAATTTTTTCATTGATACCTTTTTATATACTTATAGTATTTGAAAAGTTAATAAATCAATTATGATTATAATATGTATTTAGGCGGAACGCAAAAATAATCTGAGTATCTCCAAGCGACGGCAACAACGTACTTGGTTCTGTCCAGCTACGTGACGTTTGCATATTTTTTTAAATCTCGGAGCATGATAGTTGGGACAACCTGTATATATCTTATACATGCAGCAAAATTTGCACAAACTGCTGTGGCACACAGCAGTTTCTCACACAGCGGTTTTGCTGGCACACAGCAGGTTCTCTCTTCCGGAGCGGCTTTCGAGATTTATCTGACCATGCGAGGTAAATCAAATCATATCTTTATTTCCACCATGTACATTACAAATGCAGGACAACAGGAAAAAAAGCTACCAGTAGGCGGCTTGACGAGTCCGCAGCTCCACGTAATGAGCGGCGTTTGGGCACCCGCAATGAAAAACAGTCAATAAACAAATGTAAACACTTCATCAGTGCAGAACAAAAGTAAAACACAATAGTTTGAAAAAGATAAAAAAATCCAGGACAAGTAAATCAGTTTTCTTCTTCTGCAAACATACATCTCGGTTTATCAGTGGAACAAATAAATAAATCCAAATTAGTAGATTGATAATGGTTTAACAGTGATGGCAAAGAATAACATAGGCGTTCCATGGCAGAGGACAAGCGGGGTGCAACAACGTTCCAATATTCTCCGTGCTGATTTTTTTCCAAGTGTGCCAGTTTACCTAGGTTATGTATATATCTCACTTCATATTTAAATCTAGTACTCAAACAATAGTGGTATAATTTATCAACCGCGATAACATGCGCGCTATGGAAAAAACCTGCAGTAGTTGCATTAAAATCAGCATTGTACTGCGGTATCGTTTCTGCATCACGTACATTTTTGTAAGAAAATGTTTTTGTACCCCAGACAAGTTGGCAGTAGTTAACATGTGAATAGAAAAGAGAATTATAAATCAGTATTTTAAGTTTTGCAGAAAGAATGTATCTGAGACGACCAATTACTCTAGTTATTCGAGCAAGATTTGTTATTAGTAAGTTCACATGGGATTCCCAGGACATGTGTGCAGTAAATATGACTTGAAATGGTCAACAATATTAACAGGACGAGAGTTTAAAATAATATCGGCATGAGGAAGGACTGGCTTATTTTTCGCCCGAAAGATAACTGCTTTTGTTTTATTTGGTACTTTGGACAATTCGCCTTTTTCATTTTAATGTGCTGCCCTCTGCCGCACGCCGCCGGAAACATTTTGGAAGGGTGCCGGGGCTTTCTCCGGTTCATTTGTGAACCTGCGCCCGTGTTGAGTGCGCATCGGTTGTGCGTTTCGTGGATCGCGAATAATTATTAATGGCTTCTGCGGAGCAGCATGTCGTTCGTGGAAACCATGTAGCACTCACCAACTACATGTATAGGGTGAGCAGGCCTGAGTGCGCTGTATTGTTCATAGTGCGACCGATAAAGGCACGCTGAGTTCCCTCTGCCGTCGCGGCTGCTTTGGAGTTTGCTGTCGCGGACTCCTGCACTAGCACCTCGCTTTTCTAAAACTATTTTTGCCCATTCTTAGAGCATTTCGCATAAATTAGAAGTTTTTCAGCGTGCAGTCGTCCGTGGCGATTTAGCAAAGCGGTGCACTTGTTTACATCGACATCTACAGCCACAGATCGTTGTTAGCGTCAAAAATTGGGGAAAAGGTGCAGCGCTGATATGAAAAAATGTGGTTGATCCCTCTTATATAGGAATCGGTATAGAACACGAAAGTGAAACGTGTCTTCACAGAAGTAGTGTAGTGTTTATTGCACATGCAGAATGCACATGCACATGCACTGATGCAGAAGGAACTAAGTTCCTTCTGCATCAGTGAGAGAGAGGTAGAACTGATGCAATTATCCCCTTGCAAATTGATATGGTAAGCTTCGAGAATTTCACGCTCCGTCTTGCTCTTGCCCCTACCAAGGATTTTAACATTGCAAAAAAGCGGGACGCAGCCGCATTCCCGACAATGGCGAAGCAGATTTGCTCCATCAGAGGAATTCCAAGAATTGTAGTGTTCTCGCAGCCTCTCATTAATACACCGGCCTGTTTGACCGATGTAAACTTTTTCACAAATCAGCGGAAGCTCATACACCACACGTGTAGCACAAGAAATGTAACCGTTGTCATGACACGCGGGGGGTCTATTTCTGCCGCGCGCCACGCGTGAGCAAAGGCCTGAAAGTTTGCAGGGAGCAGAAAAAACAACGTTAACGCCCTGCCTCGCAGCAACTTTCTTGACGTTGTGCGAGACCCTATGTACATAGGGCATCACTTCAAGTTGATTCCGTTCAGCCGCCGTTGGGTCAACCTTTTTTCGCTCTCGCCTCTTAATCTTTTGCAGCAACGTTTTTGCCACTGCCTTCAAAAGCGCTTTTGGGAAACCAGCGGCCGCCAAACGATCGAACTGGTTGTCAAAACTTGATTTTATGCTGTGGTGGCAACTCTTTTGCGAGGCATTTCGAAAACAATTCATAGCAATCCCTCTCTTAACAACTTTAGAGTGAGCGGACGCGTACGGTAACAACGCCTTTTTACTCCTCGGCAAGAAGCACCAGCACACATGGCCATCGTCAAGAAAAGTTAGTTCAATTTCTAAAAATCTAATCGAGTGGTTAGTAGGCAGTTCATGTGTGAAGCAAAGTGCACTTGAACAAGCCTTAAAAACCGTTAAGACCTGGTCTACTATGACAGGCAAGGAGTCATTCGGTGAAAGATTTAAAATAATCAAGAAATCGTCAACATATCTGAAAACTTGGCACACACGTTTATCAAGAAGAGAGCCTTGAAGTAAGTTGTCAAACTTCGCTAAAAATATCTGGCATAGGACTGGTGCGACGCTAGCTCCTATACAGATTCATTTCATCTGTATGAAGAGGGAGTCCTTGAAAACTACTACGGTGGAGGAAAGGTACACTGCTAACAGTTCTAAGAAAGCATCAACAGAGGCTCCACAAGCATTTTGGAAGGCGACTAGGCCATTCTGATCAATCAGATCAGAATGGCCTAGTCGCCAATCAGATCTTGGAGGCCGTGTAATTTTTCTAATCACCAGAAGATGGCCTTCGAGATTAGCTTTTCTGCGGTCCCAATCTCTGAGTCAGTGTACATTTCACACACCCGCTAGGTGCGCTGCGAACCAATATCGGCCGCAGGGCCTGTGGAAGTGTCCTCTCTTAACCTTGTATGTTACTCTATGTCGTCAGTGCGAGCTTGGCCATGGATGAGAGTGAGTCCGGGCCGTCTTCTCTGAAGGCACGTTCACACTACTGAAACCGGAGCGGCCAAACGGCTAAGTGGATTTTCAAAGCGGCGAGGTAGCGAGCGCGCGCGGCTGTTTCGACTGGCCATGTTGTCTGGCTGCCCGCGCCGCCGGGCAGGAGGAGCACATTGCAGTTTCACGGACGTGAACTCGGGGCCGTGCACTTACTATAGTCACACCCAAATCCTGCGCAGTCTTCTTCCATAGCTCTTCCTTATAGTCGGCTTCCTTGTACCTTGGGTTACATTTGTCTCGCACGACCGGGTACTGCTTGATTGCGTCCAGCAGCATTTTCACGGAAAACACAGAAGGTTCGGTCACGGTATACTCCGTTTGCATTCTCTGGACTGGATGTTTACATTCGCTCACCAGCGCTTCCGCCGTGCACGGGTTCTCATTGGCTGCCGCCAAAGCGGCCAACTTTTCCGCGCGGAAAAAAACCGGTCCGTGCGCGACCCCACCAAGCGGCTGCGGATTTTCCGCTTTGCGGGATCCGCCTGTCCGCTTGCCCGCTCCGCCTTCGGTGTGAACGTGCCTTGAGCGTTGCGCGGGAGCGGGAGGCTTTGGGCCGTCGTCGGCAACCGGCGTCTGACCACCCCTCGGATATCGCCGGGCGAGCTGCTTCAATGGAGAGGGTCCGGGAGGCCAAGCGCGTGTAGCTAGCGTCAAAGATTGAGGAAGAGCGACCGGCGTTCGGCTCGCAAAACGCTTGGACTCTTCGGCGTATAATTTATACCTGGCTTCACAATGAGTGAATACCTAAGTATAATAATTACCGTTAGAAAAAGTTAACCAAGTTCATATCCAGGGTTAGCTGACCTAAGCCGCAGCCATTCTTTTATTGCGACGCATCCTTTGCGAGCTTAAGCCGTCCTGAGTTTATCTATTGTATCGATATACAGGGCATTTCAGCGAAAACTTTAAAAAAATCTTAAAGGTTGCCTGTGGCAGATAGCACAATTCTAGTTCATGAGCTAGTCTACTCGAAAATGCGGACGCTACTTCCACAAGAAATTGAAATACATAGCTGAATAATTAACAAAATCCCACTAATTAAGTTTTTAACTAATTACCTGATGGCCCAAATTGCAATTTACAAATTGTAGTCGTGGAGTTTGCAAGGCGAATCCACTTGGAACGAATTCCCCAACTTTGCGGAGAAATGCATTGGTGTTCCAGTTAGTTTCTTAACAAAACGTCGCTTTATGCATTGAAGCACAAAATTAACTGGAACGGCAATGCACTTTTTTCAATTTAATATATATCAGCAAAGGCATGGTGCGGCATGGCAGGTTTGCATACGAGACATGAATGACGTATCATAACATTAGTGGTATTACGTATTTTACATGGCGTATTCATCACATTTATGGTAGGACGACTTGGTGCTATCGTGATTGTTTCTTTACTCCAATATATATCAGCATATTATTTAAATTCATGCGGCACCTGACAAGGATGACATGACATGAATTACATGGATTTCATGACACTTCATGAGCGCCATGAAGTTAATGTGAAGACATACTAGCACATGTCATGTCATGACACATATACATAACATGGTCATCATGAGATGTTTGTCATGCCTTAATGGCATGAGTGACATGGTGCTGCAGCAGTCGTTTCTTCAACCCGATATTTATCTGGATATGAATGACATGTCATGCGTGTATGACCTGAGATAAATTACATGAGATGAATATTATCACATGAATGGTAAGCGTGTCGTGACATAAAGCCCATGAAATGCATGACATAACAATGACAAGACATGCATCAGCATGTCTTCATGTCCTTCTTGTCATATCATGCACGCATGTCTCGCCACAGACATCCTGATACATATCTAGTTAAAAATGACCGGGGCGCCATCACTTCATTTCACTTATGTGATTAATGACAAACAAGTCATGACATGCATGTCATGTCATTCATGTGATGCGTGATGTTTCATTCATATCATGAATATCCTGATACATAACTTGTCAGAAAGTGTAGCTGACATGAGTGAGAATACCGTGATGACATGAATGTCATAAATGTCTATACTGGATGTAATGATATGACATAAATATCTTTAACTGGATATATTCTGGATATGTGTGTAATGACATGCATGTGTGACAATATATACATATCACGCCATGTACGTCAGAACGTGATTGGCATAAATGCCGTGGTCTGTATGCCAAGTCATGACATGATTCCCATGAATGTAATGACATGTACGACAAGAATGAAATCACCATGACACGAAACGACACGAAACGACACGAAACGACACAAAACGAAACGAAATCACCATGACAACATCCCAGTGGGTCATCATCGTGTTCGTGATGTCATAATGGTCATCGTATCTCCATTCCAGCTTCGTAATCGGAATCTCGCCTCTGAATCTCACGTGTCATTTGCGGTCGAGCCAGGCGGCACACATAAGAGCATCTTGGCATCTCGGCAGCAGAACACCAGCGGTTGATCGCGTTGCTCGAAACAGCGATTGAAAAGCAAGTTTCCTACGCGCGTTGATTTGCGAGTGCCGGACAGCAACGCGCCGCCTCCTTGTTGCTCCAAAAGCTCGTATGGGACTTTCAAGGCCCTCCTCTTCGTTGCAACAAAATTTTAAAAATTTGGTGCAGCTAAAAGGAAACACCCTGTATAGCCGTAGCAAGGAAAGTCTAAGAATTACCATTATAGATGTTAAATATACGTGACGTCGGCAATGGGGTGTGTCCCTACATAGCTTACATGCGAATCGCAATACCGCTGACTGTCATCTTGAGATGGGCTCTGCCTTAATTTTTATATTGCCCAAACTGAAAATATCTGATCTTGTCCAATCTTCCACTTTTGTGACCGATGAGCCCTTTTATCGTATAGTCGAGCTCTAACCTTTGGTTGCGTACTTTCTTGTCCGCCTGTCTTTCAATATGAAACGCACTTCTGTTTTAACACGCGGCCTCAGACAAATATGTTTGTAAAGCTCATTTCAGTAAACATCATCAAGTTCGAATCTACTAAACCGACAGGAACCAGTTTCACTTATTGAAAGCTTTTCAAATTCTACAATATCGAACGCCGTGTTCCTCAAGGTAGTACCTCCAGAACCTTGGTGTTTAATTATAGATAAACGATATTATGAACATCATTGAGGAGGGTACTTTTATTATTTAGGCGGAGGACGTGAGCATAGTAATACAGTCTGATCAAATTGATCAACTGAGCTGCCCCTCTGTCATCGTACTGTGGTGCTCTGGCGTCACAGTAGTGTAATTAATACCTAAATATACCTTTACATTGTACTTACCATCTGTTGCGTTTCAATTTACCACTTTCCAGAACTAAGAAAGGTTCTCTTGCATAGACAGGTATCAAGGATGCGTTCTGCATAATTTTTACGTCACAGTTCTCGGATTCCTCAATCACTTCAATTTTTTTATTCATTTGGTTTCCGTTCTAATGAAAGAATGCGCTGTGATTAGCCAGCCTTCCAGCTTTTTTGTTCTAATGACATTATTTAGTCACTCCTTGGCCTTTCAAAACCTCACAAAAGCAACAATGTTTGAATTTCTACTGCCAGGTGCACTACGGTGCCTTGTACGTTTCCATCCATCCAAGGGTGTGCATAGCCTGTGCATAGCGGACAGATAAGAGTATTGATGCAACGACCATAGTTCCAGACACATGTAAACGAAGTCTCGCGCCTTTCCTGCGACAACAGTTAGGTGCTCGAAGCTGGGTTTTCCTTATCCATGAGTATATTCCGTTAGGCAGACGCCGACCATTGAGGTCACCGACGTTATTGTGTAGCTATCCGGCCGCCTCGTCATCGCCAGATTCACCATCGTCATAGGACGGAAAACAAAATTTTCTGCACAAGCGTAACCACGGAGATTCCACCCCATGTTGCTTCAGCAATGTATCTGCAGCCATGTTCCCGCTATAGCCCAGAGAATAACACGACCGAACCAAGTCGAACGCGCTATTTACTGGGCTATAGCGGGCACCTTTTATTGCATGCAAATATCGGCAATGTCGCGCGAAAATTATTTGCATTGATGATCATCATCAATCATCAGCCTATATTTTATGTGCACTGCAGGACGAAGGCCTCTCTCTGCGATCTCCAATTACCCCTGTCTTGCGCTAGCGTATTCCAACTTGCGCCTGCAAATTTCCTAACTTCATCATCCCATCTGGTTTTCTGCCGACCTCGACTGCGCTTCCCTTCTCTTGGTATCCATTCTGTAACCCTAATGGTCCGCCGGTTATCCCTCGTACGCATTACATGGCGTGCCCAGCCCCATTTCTTCCGCTTAATGTCAACTAGAATATCGGCTATTCCCGTTTGTTCTTTGATCCACACCGCTCTCTTCCTGTCTCTTAACGTTAGTCCTAAGATTTGTATTACATTTAGATATACACTAAATGAAAACGTTCACGTGCTATAGAATCCGATGAAAGCTCAAATATCGGTCATACAAACGTAATCGTCGAGTTGCGAAAGCCACTAAGGAAAGGGGGCGAAAGTTTCGACCACGCTACACGCTTGAGCAGCCTCGAAAACAAGGCCTGGGCTATAGCGGGAACACACCGCTTGCCAATAACTGCAAGGTTCCACACAGTCTTCAGGTGCCGTGGCGTCGGTGTATGTACTCGTACTTTGGACGCCACAACAAGCAACACTGTAGCGGACGAGGATGATATTAATGTGCATTGCATCGGAAGTTGTTCTTGGCAAGATGGCTGTTTTGTTGGTGTTGCCTGAAAACATGGTTGCGCGTTTGCATGCAATTCTTCGTCGTCATGCTCGTGAAAGCAGTGTCAACGTGCCACAAAATATGTGTACATGACAATGATGATGACGAGACTGGAGATAAGGCACATAACATAACAAGGCGCGGTTTTATGCATTGAAACACAAAAGTAACCGGAACATAAATACATTTCCTAGGACACCTTGAAAATAATATAGCATTATATACAATTACAAGTCAGCGCGCTGTCCTGTCTCTTCTCATGACTTAGCTTTTGTCCTATAGTAGTTCGAGCTCCGAATTCGCCATGCAATCGATCGAGTGCAAAAAGTATTCTTTATGCTTAATTTCTTACGTACAATTCAAGCCCTGTCCGAAGCGCCATGTGCTGACAAACATGATATACAAGACCTCCGTGACATTATTATTGTTATTTTATTTATTTGCTGCTACTGCAACCGGCCATTACAGAGTCTTTAGCAGGGCGGGATAGAAAGCAAAATAAATACAACATATTGTCACAAAGGAGGACGCAGAGATTACAAAATCTGCATACGCCAGGCACATCAATAATAAAACAGTACTATATAGAGAAAGAGAACACATATATAACACTCAAAATCCGAGAAACTATATTTCAATTGTCAAAAAAAAAAACGAGCGCACTGATAATTAATCTGCTTGGGCAATTTTGTTGCTAAGAATATTGCAAAATAGTGAAAAATAGTGAAAAAGCGTTATTGTTAGGTCGTGTCTCTGATGTGTCTAATAACTGGCAGAAAAAGAAACTCATTCACTAATGCCAGCGTGATAGTGTTCTTTTATAATTCATATGAAAACTTAGTCTTGATGAAAGGTTTCTTTCCGATAAAGGGGTTAGGTTAGCACCTGTTTGAAGTTCAGTAACTGAGCAGAGCCTGAAATTACTATAAATGAAACTGCTCTTGTCTGCGCTGCTGAGCACAAGATTGCGGGATCGAATCCCGGCCGCGGCGGCCGCGTTGCGATGGAGGTGTAATTCAAAAACGCCCGTGCGCATGCGTGGTAGTGGATGTTGATGAACCGCACGTTATCAAAATTAAGCCGGAGCCCTCCACTACGGTGTGCCTCACAATCAGAACTTGCCGTGGCACGTAAAACCCCAGAGAGAAGAAGGAGAAGGCTCTTGTCTGGACTTTCTCAAGTTTCTAACATTATTATTTGTATAGGGCTCTCATAACATAACAGCATAGATTAAAATTTAAGGGGCGGGGGGGGGGGGGCGAGAAGGGACAATATATTTGGATGCCAATCTTCGAACGCCGGGGGTAGTTAGTGCTCTTCTGAAGCAAAATAGCTTACGATACGTTACCTGTAAATTATTCAGTATGCTTATTCCACCAAGATTACACGAGTCCGTACTCCGGAATCCAGGCTCTACTTTCCGGGACACCATTAAGTGGTTTTCATGAGGCTGTCTTTAGCGTGGTTATTCTTCGAGCTACAGTAGGAAGCTTGAGCAATCGAAAATAAAAAAATAGCTATTCGCACCATTCTCAATAGTGTTTACAAAGAATAAGGGTCGCGTGCCTGTCGCAAAAAGAAAGCTATCGGCCACGGCGTCCTACGTAAGCCGAGAAGCAACGTCAAAATCGTCGCACTGAAGGTGGAAATGCGCCAAAGCCCTAAATGATAAGCGATACGGCAGCGCTGAAAGGGGATCAAAGCGCACTCGTCGGTACACATTTTCCTTTTGTGTACGACTGGCATGCAGGCTTTGTTTTATAAAACGTGATTGAGAGCACTCATGTTCAGGCGCGCAAGCGAGCAGTGATGTCATTTTTTTTCCTCATGTTTTCCGTGCTCTCTTCGCAGCCCAGAAAATAGAAATAACTAAAAGGTAATGCCCTAGAAACAATTTCACGGTGTGTTTCTGGGAAGGATCTACCACTTTTTGAACACAAGCTACGCTCCAAATTAAAATTCGAAGGCTCGCATTATCGAACTTCGCTAATTAGCATGCTCAATATTCAAGAAGTAAACTTAGTACAGCTTTGCGACTATGAACAGGAAACATGGCGTTAGTCTTATTCACCTAATAGGTACCACAAATGCTCAGACTCATATATAAGTGCCGCGAGGGGCCGCTAGGAGATCGGAGTGGCCACCCAAGCTCCGTGAAGAAGGAGGAAGTGAACGGGTTCCGATAGAGTGTCGTAGGTTCACCATGCATAGAAAACGACTTCTAGAAGGTCCCCTCCGCCAACTTGGATTGCCCATTACGCTACCTATCATTCTGTCCCTGGGGTCGTCGGCACTAGGACACTGTAATATGAACGTATGTGATGCCATATTTAATTTTGTAATGGAAACAAGGAGACTGCCATGCAAATTTTTTTTTCACAAGACAACACAAATATTTGTTTCAAATTTTAAGATGCTATTGCATAAAAATTAATATTAACAATTAGTATTCATTTATTATCTCATTCTAAGTAACATAATCCCATTTAAGTATCCTTCATTTTTATTCCTACTGCCGCCCGATTCATGGCCAATTCTCCGTAGTGGGTTGTGCTCTTTCTATAGGCACCAAACCAAATCAAACCAAACGGCGGAACGACGCGCGATCTCGTAGTGTTCGAACCAGGCGGGCAGCAGTTCCGAGCTCCTGGGGTGAAGGAGGCGAGAGATCCTGCCAGGCGAGACGTCCGTGGTAAGGTGCGGAGGATCGCGGAGCCGAGCGGGAACTAGGGCGTCCGAGGGACCAGGGCTCCAGCTGCCAGTGCTCGAGACACTGGCTGACCCGAGGGCGCCGGTCCCTGAGCTGACGCACCTGAGCTGCGCCGAGCAGCGTTCCAGTTTCGCACAGCTGTTGCTGTGCTAGACGAGGTCCTCACGTGCGACCACTGTAGGTCGGTTGTGAGCGTCGTACGAGCTGGGCACCGAGGCCGTGCTGGACAAGGCGTCCCCTGGCTGCTGCCGCTGCTGCTCCTGAACGTGCGGAGTCCGACAACCGTGCTGGACGGGTCTTGAAGCGCCGTCGTCGCAGCCGGCTCGAGCACGGGTGAACCCAAAGTGCCGTGTCGACAGAACCGTGAGCCTCGCAACACGGGACTGTTTCATCCCGTTCATTCTCGTGTGCTATGCGTGGACGTACTGACTGCCGTTACGCAGCTTCTTAACTCTCTGTATATATATTTTTAAGGTTATTTTTTTATTTTCATGAAAAATACTCCCAAATGACTCTGTCTTTCTTCCGCATCACTGCGCACTAGCAAAAGTGCCGAACACTCCTATACACTACACTCAGGTGTAGTTCCAATTTTGAGAAATATCTGATGTGATATACCACGTCATCTCGTCACCTCCACCAGACCTTGAAAATCGAAAATGAATCTCTGGCCCTTCCTCTAGCTCACAGCTGGTGTTCGCAAAAAAAAATGTTTACAAAGCAATTTTATACTGACATGATGCCGCCTGAAACGCGCGCAAGTACTATGAAGAGTAACTTGAAATGTAAAAATTAGGAGCCCTTGACACATGTGCAAGAGTGCGTGCTTCAGATATTCTGCCGAATACAAGAGAATCGCTTAGAACTAAAAATCACATCCACTTCAGTGCGACTCAGCGACAAGAATAAGGGTAACCGAGAGGTAGGATATTTTGTTAGTTGCAAGCACATAAAGCAAACAGAGAAAATGCCAAGCGGCTATGCATAGTACTTGTCGAGGTTATAATGGTGACGAGGGTGTATGCACAGAGAAATACAGCAAACATATAAATGCGCCTAATGCTTCTATACACCTTGTGGCTCATACCTAGTCCGGATAATCGGCCAAGAATAGGCACACACCCTGGAGCGCAAGAATGGTCCAGCCCAAGCACAGGAAGCGTAGCGAAATAGAAAAAAGAATAATTCTAGTTGCCGCTGGACAACAAGATTACGGCATCGGGATGTTCTGCTGTGAGTGTAGATCCTACCGTCTGCCACGTAGTCCGACCAGAGAAACTCTCCGGGGGAAATAAACCTATCGAAAACCTATCGAAAACACCGCGTGTCCTTCACTTGGTATATTCCAAAATTGGCATGGAAGGGTACGAATGTATGACTACCATGACTGATAGGTCATGACATCAATAACATCACATGCTCGTCAGCTACGTCACAATTAGCGATCATAAAATCACGTGTGGCGCATACCCGCATTGGATATGCGGGTATGAGCCAGGGACAAAAAAGAAAGAAAGAAAGAAATCACGTGTGGCTTATACCGGGGCCCCACATTTCAGCTTCGCTGCTTTACCATCTGTATGGGGTGCATAGGTGGTGAATTTCTTTCATTTTCTCTGGACCAGGCCGGGGAAGCAGCAAAGGCTACCTGGACAGACGAGACCACTAGACTTGGGTGAAGAAAGAAGCGCTCTTTGTCACTGATTCGAATTATTAAAAGTTGATTCTCTCTCTCTCCTCTCTGCACGTTGCTTTAAAATGTTTTGACGAATTTAACTAGTGTTGAGATGCTGTAAAAGGAAGAACCGATATAAAACTGCAGCAGATTTAAAGAGCTGGAATGTATATACAGAAAAGCATTGTGTGAGTGCATAAAGAGTCGAAGCACGACTACACGCACGCACACGCAAAGGTACACACACACACACACACACACACACACAAGGATACACACAAAGATATACAGAGCCTTTTGTTAAGCAGAGTAGCTGACTACTAGAAAGTACCACGGACGGCTTGAACGCCTCACGATTTCAGAGAAAGCATGCGCATACGTACGTTGCGCAATTCGGATCAACTCTATCCGCAAGAAGCGTCTACTTCTCCATTACTGTACCGCCGCGGTAGTGCGAAGGCGAGCTTTCTGGTTCTTTTTTTATTGCCTCCACACGGCCGGCGCTACCATTGCCGCGGAGGCGAGCGTCATCTGGTGGATTTGCCTGGAACACATTGGCGCGCGTGACCCGCTGTGATTGGTTGGTCTATTCGACAAGAGAACAGCCAGGCTGCAGCCACGGTCACAAAACCTGGCGAGGTTCTCAAAGAAAAGCTTCGCTTTTAAACGACGCATGCGCACTCTTGCATTACGGACGTCATACTGCTCTCAGCTTATGTGGGCAACGAAACTTGACCCCCTGCAGGGCAGTGATTAAACAACGATGTCTCACTTCCGCAGATGCGGTCGTGACAGTCACGTTGAGTTAATGTGAAGGCAATTATGGCGGACATTCGAGGCGCATTTTCGCCACCGCCGTGCTGTCACTACATAGCCGACTTCTGGACGGCCCGCGCGGTGTGGTAAAGCTTTCGAGAAATGCGACAGGCGCGCAGGTCGTTAGGCTCCAAAGGCAACGAAGCGAAGTGGCTGCACCGTCATGCTCTGCTGATTCGGCTCTACAGCGGAGCCGGAACAGCGTTCGGTGTTCCGCTGCTAGCATGGGCGTTCTGCGTACACACACTATAGTCAGTGACAACCTAAGAATTACGAACACCCTCCACCCATAAAAACGCTGTGAACTTGCCCTTCACCTATGAAAGTGGCCCGAGCCAGCTGGATTCCGCTCACAGCTTAATGGCTTTGCCCTGCTAATGCGAATTCTAGGCTAGAAATTATGAAATAAAAGCTCGTTGCTTCAAGCTAAAATATCATCTTTGGCTGCACAGTGGTATCAGGATCACCCTTAAAACTGGCCTCCGACTTTGATGTTTCATCCTGAATCCAGTGGCATGGCATGGCAAGAACTTTATTTTGGTCCAGAGAAACCAGGTCCCGAGGGCAAAAGCCCCCAGGCTAAGTCGTTTTATGAAACCTAAACCAGTGACACAAATACAAATCTGTACAAGACAAAAAACTACTGTTTTATACGCGCAGTACCATTTGGCGTCAGCGAAACCGTCGAACCATAAAATTCGTGTATATAATTGTTATTGGAGCTGGTTCGGCTCTTGTTGAAGCTGAAGTATAGGTAAACTGTGTTGTTGTGGGTAGAGCTAGTTCGTAATTTTTACGTTGTCACTTACTACAGCGTTCCTGATTTGCAACTATGCGCATACAATGGTTGGAGCGGAACGGACACAACACAAAGGAAGGAGGTTTGCTTTGATCTCACCTCGCACACCATCCATCTGCTAGGGCTGGTAACATCGATGAATGATTAATCGATTAAAAGTATCCCACAAAACGGTTAATATTCATCGATGCCCACCTTTGATTTAATCGACTTAATTCATTAGAAGTGTCCGATTAATTAAAAATTATATTATGGGATTTTACGTTCCAAAACCACGATCTGATTATAAGGCACGCCGTAGTGGCGGACTCCGGAAATTTGGACCACCTGGGTTTCTTTAACATGCACCTAAATCTAAGTACACGGGTGTTTTCGTATTTCGCCCCCATCGAAATGCGGCCGACGTGGCCGGGATTCGATCCCGCGACCTTGTGTACGAATAATAGTTTTCGAGAGTTTGACAGGAGTTGCACGAAAATTTTGAAATTGTACTAGAATGGCGGAGCACAAGCAGTGACTGTGCGGGTGTGGTAAAGTGACTGTCGACTGTTTTTCGTTGTCCCGAGTGATGCCGAGCCGAATGGTTCCCCTGTCTTCACCCACACCGCACACGCCACCACGCCACCCAAAGCCTCAGGCTTGAAATTCCCTCGCAATTCAAGGCATACTATTATAACCCAATTGTTGATCGCCGTACCACTCCCAGTCCACTAAAGACGTGCCACAGCATGCACGCCGTTTGGGAGCACGTATTTGACCTAACGAAGAAGGTCATGTCTATTCGAGCAAATCTGTAGCTACCAAGCGTCTATTCTCGCATGCTGGTTGTGTGGAAATTCAAAGAAGGTGTCGGTTTCACCCGAACATCCTAACCAATTGACATTTCTTCGCTCCGTGCAAAGAGCAGGTGGCATAAAATCCTTAACCATGGTTTTGGGGGTGGTGCTGCTGCAGCAGGCGGGGTTTGCATGGCATACCTAGCCGGCAATTGTTCCGGCCGGGCCTCCCATGAGTAGAGATCAGGGGTGTGTCAACAGGTGTCGATGAGCCCCGGGTCCCACAGGAAGGCAATCAGCAGCCGTTGCACTCTCTTCTTGAGTGCAGCGGGCCCTCCAGGGAAAACGACATCTTCAAAGGTCCTGTGCGAACGAGCACTTTCTTGCAGGCTGTCGACCATCGCGTTCCTTTCTGTGTCGAACTGTGGGCATAGCCAAATGGAACGTTCAGTGCCGCCGATATTACCACAGAAGGCACAGACCAGGGAAACGCAACGTCCAGTCTTGAATGACCAAGCCGGGGTGTACGCGGAGTCGGTTCTGATGCGGTACAACAGTGTCGCTTCCTCGCGAGTAAGTCCATGAATCACACAGGCTTGGTGTAGACTCTTGTGGATCGCCTTAAAGTGATTACGGATTGCATCCTTAGAGTTCTGTAAAATGCCTGGCGCTCTCACTTTTGGAACACATGTCAGCGCTAGGCGTGCAAGAGCGTCAGTTTTTTCGTTTCCCTCAACTACTACTTGGGATGGGATCCATTTAAATTTTACGTTAAATTTCTTGCTCATTAGATTTTTGATCAGTGCATCAGTGCTAGAAATTGCCTTGTAACTTTGTCTCAAAGTAGACCAAGATGTGATCATTTTAATGCTGACTTTTGAGTCCGTTAGCACCACGACGTCTTGTGCAGAATAAGCCCGTAGTTTTCACAAGGCTGAGGTAATTGCGGCACTTTATACTGTTGCAGACGAAACGACGCAATCCAGGCGGCCAGACCATGACACATCAAGGGAGGGTATGCGGAATGCCGCTGCGCAGCTTTCTGTTTGTGCACACACCGACACGTCTGTATACGCTTGTGGATGGCTTTGATACGCTGTGCTCAAGTCGGCCTGTACAAGGAACTTAGCTTCGGCAGTTGGAATGGTGCGTTTCGCCGGTAGCCGGGGTACATTGATGCTGCAAGTAACGTGCGAAGAAGACCATGGCAGGTCGAGACTACTCCGTTTTGACCATTCCCATTCTTAAAATTGGAAGTTGTTCAGCGCCGCATGGAAATGGGAGCGAGTTATTGCTCTTAGCCACCGGAGAAGCCACGTGCCTGCGGGGGACTCGCCCAGACGTAAAAGCTGCTTGAAAAAGGCCTGAAATACCAAAAGGCGGAGTGGGAGAGACTGCATCATTAGTAACCTTCTTATTTGAAGCTGCCCGAGGAACTCCCATCTCCAAGTGAAGTCCCTTTCTATATACTGCCTCCAAGCTCGAAGTGACTCGGTGATGGTGATATGAGCGGCAGATGATAGAGAATGCGGCTTGTTATCAGTGCAGCGTTCAGTGTAAGCATGGACATTGGATTGTATCCCCAACATACACCTGCCAAGTCACGAAGTGCGTTGACTCTTTGCAGTGATGCAGCCACAGCACTTTCAAGCACACGTCGCCACAGTAGCTTGCTGTCTATGGTGACGTCCAAAAAACGAGCACTAGCTGCACAACGAATTGAATGGGCTCTGATATCCAGCGTCACACGTGTTGCCTTCCGCCTCACTACAGTAATTTTCTATTCCCCTGTGCATATGCAATTGCTTGCATATTTTATTTGGACTTCACCTTTCACTACTGTCATTCTTTTTATTTCTTGTTTAGCTGTATTGTACAGGATTCACTAGTGCCATTTATCTTGTTTATTGCTCATCTAAGTGCCATTTTATAACTTATTTGTTTATTTTTTCAAACGCCACCAGTGCCAACTCTATTTAGTCTTTAACAAATTAAAGATTAAACTTAATAGACTCTTATAACTTGGCTCCACCTCCAAAACATTAAAATAGGGTCCTATAAATGTAGATAACTGTGTTTCAATCTTTTTAAAGTGCCCGACAAAAATTCCGATTAATCAATTAATCGATGAAAAACCCTGCATCCAAAGCAATTGATTAAAGGCTAAAATGATGAATGATTAATCGTTAACCGAATAAAAAAAATTAATCGACCATCCCTACCATCTGCGACACCCGCAACGCCGGTAAGGGCAATCCTCAGTGTGCTAAAGTCAATTTACATCATTCCAGGATTGTAACACCTATGATACAGGCCAGAGAGCAGTTTCTGTGGCGCTGCAGCGCTTAGCTCTCGTGCTGCGTGGCGCCAAACTGTAGGCCCCGCGTATTTTTAGAACACACTTCTAGAGCTTCAGCACAACGCTAAAACCTTCTATCACTGCCCGTGTTTGGCCTTAAGAAAAAACTGCCCTTTTTTTTCTTTTTTTCTGTTTTAATGTTCTAGCGCAAATCCAGAAGCTTTCATGAATGAACAATACAAAAAATATTATTTGCACCAATCTGGCAGCAAGACACACTTAGAAATTACCGACGCATATCATTAGCCAGTACTCGCTGAAAATTACTTGAGCATATATTTTTTACCAACCTTGCACTTTCTTGAGTATGAGACATTTTCCCCCATCACAACACGTATTGCGCTAATCATACTCCCATGTGAATCACAATTACTATCTTTTACTCACAAACTACACAAGATACTTCACATTTCTTCGCTTGGCAATTGCACCTTTTTAGATATTTTCGAAATCGTTTGACAAAGTGTGCCATAAAGATTTATTTGATAAATTAAGAAAAGTAAGCCTTGATCATAAGCTTCACAGGTGCATTGAGTCACTTCGTTATTACTTAAGAGTCCGTAACAGCTAACGGTCGTAACTAACCTCATTGCAGCGTGCATTGAGAGTTGCACATGGTTCCGCCCTGGGACCTCTTGTATTCCTTGTTTTAATAATGACTTACCTACGGCCATAACAGATGATGTACACTTATTTGGAGATGACTATGAAGTCTTAAGCGACAGAACTACCCAACACCCTGCTTCAGGTCGACCTCAATAATGTCAGCAGTTATTGCTATAGATGTAGCAAATAGAACACAACATCCACATGTGTAAGTTTGTGACAGTATACGTGTTGGAGTGTGAAACACACGTAAGTATTCTTCAGTGTCTCTGCTGACGTTTTCATCTAACAAGGCAAGCGTGCTTATGCAGCGGAAAAGATATTTTTTTAACTCGATACTTACAGCCACGAACAAAAAGATCGCCTCGCCAACTACAATACAGTATTGCGAATCATTGGAGTGGTGATATTTTAAAAGCTTGCTAAACACTCAACGGCAACTTTTGATGTCCTAGCCGCGGCCACGTGCAACACACTTCAATAATTTACCATCATTGTTCACAACTAACTTTAAAACGCTGCATGGCAGTTAGTGCCACGATAAAAAATATATCTCACACGAGCATGTAGGTATCTGCGACTAGTGACTTCAGATGAGTAAAATGAAATTCAGTTTCAGAAGATAAGCCACCACAATGACGTCGTTGTATGATGGCCCTTTTTAGTTGGAACTGGCAGGAAGCAAACAAAGGAGATGGAACGTTTTAGAACATGGCAGCGTTGCTAGGCTAAGAACTTGTGTAGTGACGATTTTCCGGCGCAGGAGCGGCAGCTTGGGCGCATGAGCGTCCTTACTAAAAGACGTCCTAAAAACTTAGTCTAATGAATCACGTATGGCCTTATTTAGCATTTGTTATTGGCGGGACACACTACCTAAACTATGTACAGCGCTCAACGACCATAAAACATGAGAGCCCTGATTACGACCTAAGTTTCGTCATGCCTTCCCGCCACACGGCATCGTTTTGCACTCGCTGTAGTGCGTTTCCGCAGAAAGGAAGGCCGGCAATAAGGAAACAGAATGGTAGATGTACCAATGACCTGCCAGTATCAGCAGGAATGTATCTAATAATTGCGATAGGAACTGGCAACTCACGTGCGCACACTCTATTTTTAATCTTTTCAATTGGCTTTTATCATCATAGGCACCCCCACAATTCAACCACAAATGCTCTGCTCTGCTCAGACAACAATATCTTGGGCGCCAACCTGCGATTAAACATCGTAGGCAATCTACGTCCGTGCGGGCCACGTGTCCTTAAGTCATGTTACAGACGGTATTTCCAGGCGGCAGTAGCCGCAACGGGGAGAGCCGTCAGGGTTTCCTCGCTCTTAAATGTGGGAAAGTACGAACAGGTTCAGCGAGCCATTCGCCGCTCAAGAGCGTCACAATCTCTCGTCAAGCGTGGGCCTTCCCAGAGAATAAATATTCGCATGTCGCCCTGATAGAGCGCGTTCTCTTACACGGTACGGCGACGCAGTGGCCACTTCATTCATCCTTATCGACCACCGAAGATACGATTACGCCATTCGCCATGCACTTGACTGCGCAGACAGCGGTCCACACCTGCGTCGTTCACAACGTTCTGCCGCCGACAGTGTTTCAGCTTCTGGCCTCTGCCAGTCGCGAATTGTGCGTTCCTGGCGGACCAACCCTGGATAATTGCGCTCCTACAGCCGTGTTCGCGTGAGTGTTCCGAGTTCTATGACGAACTTTAATTGCGCGGTACCGCTCAGTCCCGTCAACTACAAATTGGCCACCGCTTACGCGTTGGGCCCCTCGGACAAACCCGATCCGCAATCGCCTGATGCTCTGGACTGTCGCAGCAGCCACATCAGCAAGCGTCGCCCTCATACCCACTGGCTGCCTCCCGGCAGCAGCCAGGCGTGCATGTCCTGCCTTGCGCCGCCAGTCGGATACATCGAACAACGGAACGCGGCGTGCGTTTTGAACCGGCGAAATCATGACCAACGAGCAAGTCGAAGGTGCACACAATGTGCACCTCGCGAACATCGCAGGTGGTGTCCCCAATTTCAAAGGTAGCAACGCAAATAGTAGCAATGGATGTCTTAACGGTGTCCATCTTATCGGCTTTTGTAATGAAGCTTTCGAGCCATCAGAGTCGACGGAAGAGCTTTCCAAGTCTGGCGATCCTTGGCACACGAGTGACTGTATGCCTTCCATCGTTACGGACAGGGGCCGCCCGGCCATCCAGCGCTCGCTCACCTTGGTGGAGGCTACGACGCTTCGACAACCACGTGTCGATAACCGGCCACGCACCGTGTCCGCGGGCATGCACCCCGAATTCGATGCGGCCCGAAGACGGAACTCGCGGCGGCTGCGATTCTGCCCCCGTGGCTCCCTGTACGACGTCATCCAGGACCTTCCCGCTCAGCCCATCATCAGCGATGCCGAAGAGGGCAATGACATTGCGATCATCGGGGAAGCACCATTGCCCCCGAGTGAGCCAATACCCGAAGAGCCCAAGGATGAAGAGGTGGTGGAAACCCCGCTGGAGATTCTCGTGCAAGTGTTCGTTCCTTTCATGCTAGCCGGGCTGGGCATGGTGGCAGCCGGTGTGCTGCTCAATAAAGCGAAATATTTGGACGTATTCAAGGAAATCCCCGAACTGATGGTTATGGTGCCTCCTCTGCTGGGTCTGAAAGGAAATCTCGAAATGACTTTAGCTTGCCGTATGTCCACACTGGCGAACCTCGGCAACGCGGCTAGCCGGTCAGCATTGCTCAGCATCGCCGCGGGAAATCTTGCACTCATCCAGTGTCAGGCAATCGTTGCCGGCCTCGTCGCTGCCGTGCTCGCAGTCATCAAGTCACTCGCCACAGAAGGCTGTTTAGACTGGAATCACGTTCTCACGCTCGTCACCAGCGCGGCGCTTACGGCCGAGCTCGCGAGCATTGTGCTCGCGAGCGTGATGGTTCTCGTTATAGTGTTGTGCCAACGACTGCGCATGAACCCGGACAACGTGGCCACGCCTGTGGCCGCTTCCCTGGGCGACGTCATTACCCTGGCGCTGCTTGCCGGCTTCGCCACGTTGCTGCATGTTCCACTGAAAAACCAGCAATGGGCGTCAGGCTTATTGCTGGGCGCAGTAGTGCTTCTGGCTCCGTTGTGGGCGTTCTTGGCTTACCGTAACGCTTACACGCGTGAGGTTTTGAGCCAGGGGTGGTTGCCGGTCCTCTTCGCTATCGTCGTTTCAAGCGGCGGCGGCTACATACTGGAAATCGCTAGCAGCAGGTACGAAGGCCTCGCAGCCTATCAGCCGGTCATCAACGGCGTCGGAGGAAACCTAGTGGCCGTGCAGGCGAGCCGAATATCCACGTACTTGCATCTCAACAGCGAGCGGCCCAGCTTGCCACCGGACGAAAGCCGCTGCGTAGGACCCATAGCTGTCTTCTTCGGTGGTTGCCTCCACGCCAGAACGGCTCGTCTTCTTCTGCTCCTACTTATTCCGGGTCAACTCATATTTGTAGCCGTCATAGACAGTGTCGAAGGGAAGGGCGATGCTTTCCATGGTCCCTTCGTGGCACTATACGTAGTAGCAGCCTTCATCCAGGTGTGCATCTTGCTTTACGTGGCCCGTGTCCTGGTATACACCCTATGGAGCCGCGGGGTGGATCCGGACAACGCGGCCATACCGTTTCTGACTGCTCTTGGAGACCTCTTCGGCGGTGGCCTTTTGGCACTTGTGTTCTGGATTCTGAGTGTTATAAGTTCTCGCGTAGCACACTAAAGCCGTGAATTAGACTCGCAATCTGTTCAATTGAGTTCGATGCTCTGTCAGTGCGAATCAAGTACATGCAGCAAAACTTAGGTCGCGACTTCCATCGAGTGGAGAGTTTTCTCAATAAGTCCACCTTCTCCGCACCGGAAGTTACACGTTTGTAATATAACCTACATCTTGTCGCATCCCTTATGCGTCTTGCGTGACTTGTGTGTTCTGGCGAACGTGTCATCGTTGACATTTGCGAGTTGCGAAAGACACCGTTGTTACAGAAGCAACAAAATCTAGGGACGTGGTGGCATGTCCAGGAGTTACGTACTATGAAGAAAACTGTTTCGGAGTGTTCTCGTTGAGATAAGTGTTGAAATGTGCGATTTGTATAAAAGACGATCGTCTGCAATGCAAAGTATTGTGGATGAATTTTAACGCTACTGCTTTCCTGAGGTTGGTGTCTTGTGTTTTTCTTACAATAAGGACGTTTCCAGAGGTTTTATTGCATTTCAAACGTCCTAATAAGAACAATTTTTTGTCTTGAGCGCTTGGAAGCCTGCTGTTTTACACACCTGTTTTCAAGAATAACAGCGAAAACAAGTGTAATTGTGTTTTCCCATACCTCTGCATCAGACGAAAGCTTTCAGGGCATTTATTATCATCACATGAACCGCACTTGCAGAAAAATGTATCATTGCGCCTTGGCGCAAGTCACACAGGTTCCGGCTCGAGCAACAGGTAACCGGTATTTTAGTACGCTGTAAGATTTGACGAGATGGTTCAGATTTATTATGGAGGCAGCGCAAAATGGCGAAAATGCAGACAAAAAGTACACAGGAAAAGTGATGAACTAACAAATGAGTTTAGTGCCAGCCGCAACAAATCCCGTCTGCGCGCGCATCTTCATGCTTCTAGCTTAGGCCAAATCTTTCAGGAAGGCTTTTCATTCACGCAGGTTGATAGAAGGAACCGATATAGAAAATTCCCGTTTGTTTCTTCTCTTTTTTTCTTTAAACGAAAAGTAGGTGATAAGGGCACACAACCGGACCAAGCGATCGACTTAAAACTGAGTTTATTGCAGAGTGCAAGGAATGCATTTATAAAGCCCGTCAGCGTGCGCACGTCTTCAATACATTTAATGTAAAAAACGTGAAATTTGCCTAGCGCTTCTTTCTATCAATCTGCTTGAATGGGAAATCAGCAAGATTTTGCCTAAGCTAGCAATATTAATGTGCGCGCGTAGACTGGATTCCTTGCAGTTTGAAAAACATAGTCATTGGTTTGTTCAGCGCTTGTCCTGTGCACTAATGTTCTTTGTGTTGACGTGCGTTTTTCGCTGCCGTCATTATGACCATTTATGGTGGTCGGACGAAGAATAAAAACTGCCTTCGTTTGGTACCTTCAAGGGGCCCGTCTAGCTGAATCTATCTGAGGTACTATCGTCCTGCCAAAATATGTACCATCGTGCTGGTGGCAAAAGCCAGATTTTTAAAATGTGGTAGCTTTATATGAACCGTTGCTTTTTTACAGTTTATTGGACGATGACACTACAGAAAACACGCCGCAGGTATGGTGCCAATTATGTCGCGTTCGCTTTCCCTGTTTCTGTCGTCTCCTGCTCGCTGACCAACTTATATTTCCTGGAACTAATTTTAAGCCCTACCGTACCGAATTCATGACATTTGCAATTCAATTCGAGCTAGGACAGCCAGGCTTTGTCCCACTACTTCAAGTCATGGGCAAGTGGTTCATAATATGACAGGCATCATTGCTAATCCTGATATTAGTTTCTTCTTGCTTTCTGGTACACAATAACCGACTACCACGAATGCACGGACGCAAAAGAAATTTGTATTCGTGTTGCACCAGTGCGACGTATTTGCTATACCAGAAGCATGATAGCGCTCTTTCGCTTATCTGCTTCTATAATACGTTTTGAAATATTCCTTTGAAGACGCCTTGTTACGCGACAACCCTTCTGACGACGAGCGTGATTGTCAGCTTTAAGACAAATGAAACGTTTTCAGATTGAAGCCAGCGTTCGATGCACATTGCACACGAGACTTGGCTCGATATTAACCAGAGTGCCAATCCTGTAATAAATTTAAAACCTAAAGCAATGAGTGCAGGCGCACAAACGAAGCTCAGGCTCACAGAGAAACTAAATGGACAGCACAGGGTTTGCCAGCCTTAAGTAGATCACGGCAGCGCCCAAACCTTAAAGAGGTGTATAGGTACGAGAAGAGTGATCACTGACCTGCAACTCACGTGTGTTTAGTCTGTACGAGATGACATTTAAGATAAGTACAGTAATAATTGGCCTTTGGGAAGGGGGTTCAAGTAAAACAAACTTTGTGCTGTGAATTTTAAGGCGGTATGGTAAGCGACACACTAGAGTTACGAGATACGTTATAGACAGAATAAAGTGGGTGGGTTAATGTTGCTCTGATTCTAAAGTATTTGTTGCTTTGACTGACCGGGGGGTCCTAAATCGCACGCGCATATTTAATTTTACACCTCACTAAAGGGTTATGGATATGTAGTTTGACAGATACGTCCCCAGAATACGGAGTTACGGCGCTGAAAACTAAGCATGTGATTGGTATAGACCGTTTAACTGATTACAAACGTAGGCCCTGCACGGCTTCCGGTTTTGCCCACTGACGTAGCTGCTGAATGTAACTGGCAAAGAAGCAACGATGCGTTTTCAAGCATAAACCTGATAAGGCACGTGACTGGATGTTTCTTGGGAGCGGCACGCTCGCTGCTGTTATCGCGAGCATGAAACCGTCTATAGTTAGCGACGTAGTTGACAAGCATGCTCCAGGACATAATGTTAACAATGGGAACGCCGAGATACTCGCAGAGGGAAACAAAAGGCACTAGCCAACCACCAAGGTTACACGAAAAGAAAGCAGCATTTATATGAAGGTGTGAATCGAGTAAGCATTTGCACTAATTCGCGAACCACGCCGCCCACTGATTCGCTTGCGATGGCCCCAACTACGAAAACTGCGACGCTAAGTGGCGCTGAAAGGCAACAACGTCGACGGCCGAACCTCGCTTTAGTGCGGTGAGAGACACGCCAGCGTGAAGCAGAACGCTTTCACGCGTTCGCGGCGCACGCTGCGAACTCTGCCACTCCCATTCCTGCAGTGTCATAGGTCATTTGCCGCACTAAGAGCATACAGTATAGTGTTCAAATCGCACTTAAGGGCAAGGCGATCGGAACCATTATAATAACGCGGTAAATTACGCAGTCTTCCGTGAAATGTTTGATGCCGTGTGTTATATTGGTAGTGAAATCGTTAATGCATATAAGCCAAAGTAGTGGTCCTAAGGCGGAACCTTGACTTACATCTGAGGTTATTGCAGTTGAGGAAGTATTATTATACCCATTAGAGGAAGCATGCTGAAATCTATTTTTACGAGAAACATTTTATTTAGTCAAGAACATTAAGGTCGATATTAAGTTTAGGAAGAATAACAATGTGCAGCTCATGCGAAAATGAATCGAAAGCTCTTGCAACATTTCCAAAAGTCCAGTCAGCTGATAGGGTGGCATAGATGGGGTGGCAAAACTCACCTGTAAAAGAAAACAAGGTGGGCTTCGCAGGAAAATAATTTCCTGCTATGATGTTGACTGACAGTGAAGAATCAGTTTGATTCTAGAAAAGTAATCGGATGTGAATAAATGACGTGCTTCATGAGCTTCCAGGATACACTGGTCAATGAAATGTGCCTTTAATTCAAGGGCGAGTGAGCGTCACATGATTTGCATGCGGGAACCACCTTTCCCAAATGCCAATTGCTCGTAATGTACAGTAGAGCACTCACGGGCCGGGCTTACCCAAAAGCCCGGGCGCGGCCCGGCCGTGGGCCGGGCCGGGTCGGGTAGGGCAATTTTTTTACGGGCTCAGGCCTGGCCCGGGCACGGCACGTGCTTTTTGGCCCGGGCCTGGGCTGGGCTCGGACTTTCTGGTGCTGTGCATGTAACGTGCAGCGAGTTATCCTCACGCGTCTCGACTCTGAAAAACATGTCTTTTTCGGTCTCGGGTCGCGCTCGGGCCTAAGGTAAAGAGGTGGCGGGCCGGGCCGGACGGGTAAAGTAGATTATTTCCGGGCCCGGACCGGGCCCGGGTCTCCCCATAACACTTTTGGTCGGGCTCGGGCGGGCAGCCGAACGCAAACACGGGCCCACGCCGGGCCCGGGCTCAAACAATCGGCCCGTGCAGTGCTCTAATGTACAGCACTGCAGGAACTGCGAAAGCGTCTTCGACAGCATATACAGTATATACAGACCTGCTTTATAGAAACTTGAAATGAATGCGATCAATAACAGATGAATCTGATAATTTCATCTTTCTGCTCAAACAACCAACACTTACCGAGTCAAAAGAAATAGGGGGCTTTGAAAAAAATCGTGTCAGGAATATCTGGGTGTGCCGTAAAATACGCAAGCGAAAATAAAGAAGCAACAGCGGCATTTAGGGCCTCAGAGCAATTTTCACGACGAACAGGAGCACGAGTTGTATTACGTGATACGATGACGGAGATTTATTGGCACTGACCACGTTCCAAAATTTCCGCGGGTTCTCACGGAGCAAGGAGGCCAATAAGACCTGACGAAATTCGTATTCTCGCGTGGCTGTGGACTTCTTGCATTCTTGATCAGCGACAAAGTGGGCGTGCCAACGCTCTTCGCTACGTACTTCTTTGGCACTTGGAAAAAGCAGTTTTTCACATGAAAGTGTTTTATGCCGGGGTCCGCGATGAACTTTCGTTACGGATATAAGGTTCAGTGCCAGCGAGTAAAATATGTTTTGTTGAGAGGTATGGCGCCGCCATCCAGGAGCGGTCATTCGATGTACTGCATCGTGACATTAACGAGCGGCGACAGGAAGCGCTTCAGTAGTCATAGCACAGCGGAGGCTCCAACGCGGTATAGCCCGTATAGCCTGGTGTTGGCACTTTTGCGCACATGGTTTGTCTTTCGCGTCGGATTAGCCTGAGGCGCCTCGTCGCGTACGGAGTGCAGCTACATGCATCAGCAGTGCTTACACGCCGCCCACTGATTCGCTTGCGATGACCCCAACTACGAAAACTGCGGTGCTAAGTGGCGCAGAAAGGCAACAACGTCGACGCGCGAATCTCGCTTTTGGTCCGGCGCGAGTGACATGCCAGCGTGAAGCTGAACGCTTTGACGCGTTCGCGGCGCACGCTGCGCACTCTGCCACTCGCATTCCTGAAGCTGAGCGCCTCGCAACTCAACTGGCTGCCCAAGACACTACAGAGCCGAACCGAATTGCTCGTACCATCGCCGAAGCGGCTCGGCAGCTGGACGCCGCTCGCCTAGCAAACCTGCAACACGGTCACCGGCCCGGAAATCATGCGCCCTTAAGAATGTGAGTTCACGAAGCAAACGTGCAACAGTTTCTGTGAAGACACGTTTCACTTTCGTGTTATATCGATTTCTATGTGAGAGGGATCAGCCATAACGTTTGTTATTAAGAAGGCACTTCAGTATAGAGTTGAACAAGGGCGCACGATATTTTAAAGGAATCTATTTTTCCTATATGTAGCCATCGCTTAGGAAAGAACCTTTCGGTTAAAAATTAGCCAATTTTGTTCAATTGTTCGAGATTAGAAGTTAGGAAAGTAGTCAGTGACAAACGCTTCAAACTCCAAGGTAATAAAATCATAACGTACATTTTTGTAATCATTCTTTATATTTAAATATGTTGCATGGCGAAAAGAGGTTACAACATTAAAGTTAATTAGACAACGGGTGCTAAGGCCAGGTGAATAAGTTAAAGCGGATATCAGTTCGAGTGATGAAGGTAAGGCAAGGTCTAGTACATTTGCAGAGCGTTCAGTGCATTTGTTGAGTGCAACACTACTTGCGTTATACGGAAATCAAGGCAGAGGGTAATGAACGCAGCGCTTTCAGTAGATCCTGTCATTAGCTAGAAAGTCATGCCATGCCTCTCGATCGGAGGAAAATTAAGATCGTCGAAAAGAGATAAGGGGCTCGAAGGAAAACGAATAGTTATCATTGTCAGTTTATCATGCAAATTGCAACAAAAGCAGCTGGACGAAGAGGGAGACCGATAACAGGCGCAAAAGATAATTACTTTTTGGCCAGCAGGAGTACGTGTGCATACAGGCTCTACACCTTATTCAAGAGGTATATTCGTGCAGGCCAAACTATCGCGGACAGCAATAAGCACTCCGCCCCCGGAACGTGCACTTCGCGGTGATATAACTTGTAGTCGGCTTCGCGTTCAAACACCTTTATCGGATGCTTTGCTAGATAGCCATGTTCCAGTCAGCGCGATAAGATCTGCTGAGCGTGTGTCGATAACAGCTGATAGCGAGTCGCGCTTGTTGGTCACACTGCGCGCATTAGTGAAAGGGACGAAAATTGGGGTATCATTCGAAAACTTTGGTGGCTATAGCTGGTTAACTAGCGAACCGCCATGGTGGCTTCGCAGATATGGTATTGCGCTGCTAAGCACGAGATCACGGGATGAGGTCCCGGCTGTGGCGACCGCATTTCGATGGGGGCAAAATGTGAGGTTCCCCCCGTGTGCCCGTTAAAGAACCTCATGGGGACAAAATTATAATCTTGTGTCTGCACTACGGCGCGCCTCATAGTCAGATCGTGGTTCTGTCTCGCCAAATTTCAGAACTTCATTTTACTTTTAGTTAACTAGCGAACTTCGGGCCCTTTCCTCACTTCGGGCACCCGAAGAATAGCTGCTGCAGGCGATAGCCTAGTGTTTGTTATTGCTCTCGATTTCACAAACCTGACTAGTTACATGACAATAATTATAGCATTTGTTGTCAACATTGGTATGACGAAGCGAAAATTGTCTGCCCCTTGCACCTGTCCTGTTAAATATTCATTCATTTATTTATTGACTTTATTGAGTGCCCTGCGATTTGGTGGGGTGGGCCTTGACCCCGCCTTGTAAAGTAAAAAATGAGAGCATCTGTCTTTCATATTCTCAGGTATTAAATGAGACATTCTGTCATTAGTGTAAATTGTACTGTTCAAGCAGGTGACCACCCATCCTTCCTTGTCTTAGCCCTTGTCATCCCCTGCACTCGTTCAGGGAAAATAAAACAGACTAAAATGCCGCTCATAACGCGACACTCCTGTAGATGAATCCCTCTGTCATGCCGCCAAACGTGTCTAAACTGTACTGCACATTGTTGCTACTAATGTAGAGTAGAATTTTTTCGAAATTTTTGGACTTCATCACACGGTGAAATTCATCATGGTGACTTGTGAAAAAACAGAAACATGATTTGCAAGCTTTTTCGGAATCTACACAAATGTAGCACGTTGCCACCTAAGCAGTGAAGGGTGCTGTGCTTAATCAGTGTGAATTTACTGCCGTTGCGCTTAGCAAGCTGACCCATTAACACAACCTGTGTCTCAATAACCACATAGCCACAATAACCACATAGCAAAAGAGAGCACACGAAGCATTTGAGAAGGGAAAGAAACAGATAAATTAGAATTCTTGTTTTGACATAGCTTGCATAGCTTGCACCACTCTCCTCAAAAGGTTGAATTTGTAGCTTTTTACTGTGCACATAAACCGGTCAACCTAACATTTTTATGTATTGCATTTCTGTATACTGGTGATGTGATGTATTACGGTCTTAAGTATTCAAAACTGCTTATTTTGTTATTTCGCAGGATGAGCAACTCTACCCTGGACAACGCGTGACCATTGGTGATAGCATGATGCTTATTCTTGGACATTGCCTGCGGCACAACGCTACAAAGGAGGCGACTGAGAGCGTTTTAAAGCTCATTGAAACCGGCGTGGTTAAGGAAGCCGCCATACCAACGTCCACGTACATCTGTTTTAAGCAGTTTACCAATGCTAGGGAGAATGCCACATTACACTTGTATTGACCATCTTGCTCACTTTATCTGGGGGAGAGCCAGGCACAAGAACTCCACTGTTTCACCTGTGGTGCCGATTTTGTTCTCGATACAATAAAAAATGTAAACTATTTTCTTACATTTGATATTGCCAACCAAGTCAAAGAAAAGCTTTCGCTCACTGAAGTAATTTTTAATTTGTTGCCGAGACAGTTGTCATATGATGTAGGCGGGCTGACGACAAGCCAGGGTTACCACAACCTGCCAGCGTCTACTCATGACTTACCAGTAACGCGGAATACAGAGGGTAATCCGCTTTACGAGTCATCTGGGTACAGCATCTGGCCGCTGCTTCTTTAAATAAATGAATTGCCCCAGAAAGTGAGAGCGAAACACATGCTTCTAGCTGAATTGTTATTTGGTCCCACAAAACCTAAAGTGAATTCCTTTCTGAGGCCATTTGCTGAACAAATGAACACTCTTTCCAGCAGTGCTTTCCAGTGCATAGACCTGAAAGGAAATATTATAAAGATGCGAATTTTTCCAGGGCTCCGTTGCGTCGACACACTGGCCAGAGCCATGGTTATGAACATGAGCCAATTTAATGGTTCTTATGGCTGTGTTTGGTGCATGCATGATGAACATGTTTGTAAGAAAGGCAGCGTTCATGTCCGCGTGTACCCTGTTGTCTCTCCTCGACCACCGCCCAAAACACATGAGACATTTTTGCAAAATGCTGCAAAAGCAGAGGCAAGACTGCTAGCCAAATATGGTGTCAGAAGTAAAAGTGTGCTGCACCATTTGGATTTTTTTTTCATTTCTGGCAAATTTCGTTGTCTCACTACATGCATGCTGTGTGCGCTGGCTTGTTAGAAACATAGCATGTATGTGGTTTGACACCTCCTTGTTGTTTCCATACAGTCCTGGAGGCAAAATTGATGAAATCGACCAGCGCCTGCGTCTTTGAAATCTATCTGGGAAATTTCTAGGCGGCGGCGCTCGCTTAAAGCCCGCAAGTACTGGAAAGTATCAGAGTGGTGCAACTGGTTGTTGTTTTATTCGCCAGTAGTGTTGCATAAGATTCTGCCGACAGTATATTACAAGAATTGGTTGAAGTTTGTCAGGGTGATGCACTTTCTTCTTGCTGACACAGCCACTGCAGAAAAAAAAGGCACTGACAGGACAATGTAGGAGTTTGTGAGGGAGTACCAAAATATTTATGGAATAGCACATATGACATATAATGCCTACCTTTTATTACACCTTGTCGCATCATTGGAAGGCTGGGGCCCATTATGGAACTATTCACCGTATGCATTTGAAGGCATGAATGGGCCGCTTGTTCAACTTGTAAATGGCGCACGCATCGCTGGCTAGCAAGTGGTTGAGAAGTTTTATATTCTGTCAAACCTTCCCATCACATGGGATAAATTTTACCATTTTGAGGATGCCCAGTCAAATGACATGCTAATGAAGTACTTTTTAAGGGGTTACAATCTACGAAAACACTCTGAGAGCTCATGTGGTGTTGTTTTTTTTCGAAAGGGAGAGGCTTGTAACCGTGGCATCTCATACATAATGTGTTAATTGATGGTGTCCTGTACTGCACGAAGGGCCATGATAAATCGCACCGCCTAAACTTATTCGTGTGCATCAGTGGTATATTTCGCCAGATCGAGAATAATTTGGCAACTTGTATAGAGGGACATCAATAATGTGCATGTGTTCGGCGTGTTGTTTTTCATTCGTGCAATCTTCAGGTAGTAAGAGCATTTGCTGCAGATAACTTCAGTGGAGTCATCATACATGTAGTTTGCACAACGTCAGATGGAGTAGAGTTTTGTGAAAATCCACAAAAAAGTTACGTTATTGCAGTCGTCATCAAAGGCATTTGTGTGCTGTGTTGCCAGCAAGTACATTTTTGAAGCAACATCAGGATGTCCTTGCTTCAAGAGGGAGGGAGCCTAAGTAATGAAAATTTTTATACGGAGGCATTAAGAGAGAAAATGCTAAAATACCTTACTTGGACCGCATACTGCACCGTTGCTAGCGTCATTTGGCAATGCAACATCCTTCAGTAATCTTAAACTAGAAGAATTTCAGAACCATTTTGAATAGTATAAAAAGCGATGGTACAAGTGCATCGCGTCTCAGGGACAACGTTGAAACTTACTAAATTTTAAGAGTGATTGGAACGATAAGTGACTTAAAAAGATTCGTATTACTTTTGTGCCCCTCTCATGCTGTTGCAACACAAAAAGTACCGTTGCTCATTCTGTTGATAAATGTTTTTCTGTTATGGCTCCTTGCACATGCCCCTCAGAGTTGCTTTGTTTTGTCAGTAATAGGTGTAATATTGTTTCTTTTGTGTTTCATATATAGACTGTACTCTATTTTTATATGCTCTGTAATTATAGGCCTGCAATTCAGTGTAATAGGTTCATGTGTTTGTTTTCCTGTCATAAAATCGTGCCTCTACACATGCTTATGAGTACATTATTTTTGTTTTCATGAATATTCTTTATGTAATGCTCATTTCATTGGCTCAAAATGCTCTCAAAAGCACTGGTCAAGTGCCCTAATACGATTGACTCGAATGTTTTCTTTCAGAGCGTTAAGTCTATCTAGTTCAAACCAAGTAAATTGTTCCATCTCTGTGAATTACCTATAAAAAAACTGCTGTTTCTTTGTGGCACTGAAATGTTTATTTTTTAGTATTTTGCCAAAGCAGCAATACATGAATGCCCCCCTCCCCCCACACACATGCACTTGTGTGTGTGCATACGTTTGTGGTTCTCTAACAATTGTTAGATTTTGCAGTCTGTGACATGTCTGTACTCATAATGTACTTAGTTGACTTGCCTATGCATATAAATTTGATATCAGTGTTTCTGCTATATCTTATGTTTGTTGGAAAATTAGTGTGCTCAATTTGAAATATTTACCTGAACAGAAGAACTACAGGTGCATATTGCATATACCTACTACAGGTATGTATCGCCGATAACACATTGCCTGAAGTGTACGCCAACTAAATGTGATCTTTGCCTCTATTTCCGTCTTCATTGCTGTGAAGGATAAAAACCTCGTCAAGCTGCAAAGTAGCATCTTTTAGTTCTTGTGCAAGCTTTTGTAAATAAATGAATGTCAAATAAATGTTGATTGATTGATGTATATATAACTACCTTATTAATAGCCTGTGTCGTGAGTATCTTTTTTGTTATCGCAGGCTTATGTGGCCTGTATACTGTTCTGGTAAGCTTTTATGTAAGCTTCGTGGAGTATAAAGCTGCATGGCTTCTGCAGATCATACTTTTTATAGGAACACTAAGGGTTAGCTGATAGACATGATTGGGATGTTCCAGGAGATATTAAAATCTGCCCTAAATTGGACATGCTAGCGAATGGGCCCTCGAGTTTTTGCAAGGATCGGGTTCAACGCTAGATAAACCTCGGAGATCTACTGATCGAACAATAAAAATAAGTAAAAGTAAATTGTGGGGTTTTACATGCCAAAACCACCTTATGATTATCAGGCACGCCGTAGTGGGAGACTCCGGAAATTTGGACCACCTGGGGTTTTTTAACGTGCACCTAAATCTAAGCTCACGGGTGTTTTCGCATTTCGCCCCATCCAAATGCGGCCGCCGTGGCCAGGATTCAACCCCGCGACCTCCTGCTCAGCAGCCCAACACCATAGCCACTGAGCAACCAGGGCGGGTACTGATTGAACAAGTTTCGGTAGATGCAAGCATGGTTTGTAACAAGCATCCGACATGGAACTGTGTGGAACCATGTATATATGTACTTACATCCAGACTGTGAATTGACCCACTGCTACATTTCATGCAGGTTATATTGCCACTACATGATTTCAAATTAATTGCTTAAGGTTACTGCCATTGTCATACTGTTTGTAGCAATCAGTAGCAAAGTTTTCAAAATGGCAAAACTAACTGTAATAATAAAATGTGCCATAATTAAGAACACACACACGGAGAGAGAGACAGGCAAGTCTGCAGACTAGGTCCACATGGAGGTGACTGGTGGGTGACTCATGAGCGAATGAGACATGACACCTATTTAACTGTAAGTATAAAATGTGTAGCGCTTCAGAATATATATATATATATATATATATATATATATATATATATATATGTGTGTGTGTGTGTAGATAAACATATATTTATATGTTTATCTACACACGCACACACTGGGCACGCATATTATGCAGAAAAGTCTATTTGGTGTCTGCAGACTAGGTCAGCAGGCAGTTCGAGTCTACAGGTAGGTGACGGGTGACTGGTGGGTGACTCGTGACCGAAAGGTCAACACGATTTGTGTAAGTGTCAACAGAACCGTGATAATACACTGTTCTATAGCGTAAGATGGGACACTGCCGTCGCTGCTTTTACCATTTATCTGTTGATGTTACGACGGAGAGCACGTAGCAAGATAGAATTTAGTTTGAAGCATTTTTTCTTGGCTGGTCTGGGCTCTGCCAAGTTGACACGCCGATATGGCAACCTGCCCAGGTATTCAGCATTATAAGACACCCATGCGCAATGGGCCTAACGTAACACGTATCAGGTATTAAGGAAGTTTAATATTTCTACGGTCTCATGTAAAATCAAATACATATAACAGCAGTGCGTCATTTATGCTCGCGGAAAGCATATCTGGCGACCTCCGCGACACAAGAAATCCCACGGATTCTTCGCAGCGATCCAATCGTACAGGCACATAGCCTACTTGTCGCCGCTTTTGCGCACCTTATTAAAGCTTTTCCCCCCTTTGCTGCTACTGATGTCCTTCGACATGTCGCTGGTTGTCTTTCGTTTCTCCTGCGATATGTAAAGAGGAAGAGCCGTCTTTAACGAGCAAGTCGAGTGAATAAACCCGTGTTTGCGTGTCTGTGTAGCCCTCATTTCTCGCCGCGCCATTTTTACCTGCCGGTGGAGCGCATGTTGTGCAATATATGCCGGGTGGTGCGAATAATAGAAGGGGGGGGGGGGGTATCCGACGCTTATTAAACAGTGGCCATTAACTCGCATTAGAAAGAGTCGCAACATTGGGCTACGTTTAACGAAGCTTCGCACAGCGCTTAGGTTTTGGATGATGCCACAGAATGAGGGGAGGCAGGCAGAAATCGCTGAGCGAAAAAGGCAGAGGGATCAGGGTGAACGTCAACGCAAGATGAATATGAGCGAAGAAAAGTGGCTGCCAGTCTGATGCTCGCGCCAAGAACTGTCGCATAAGTGCATAAAGATACCACCTATCAGCCTTATAGTATATGCTTGGCTGTTTCAGGTGTCATCGCTAATACAAAGATATCCCCAAATATATATTTTCTTTGACCTTGACCTCTTAAGCACTTCCGACATTTCCATTATTATTTTCTGCACTCGATAACTAGTATTTGTGTTCTTCAAGCTGTCTCCTGCTTTCAGGCGGACTCTATTGCTATTGATAACTCCTAGTTTCTACCTCGACTGCTGAAACAATAGAGCGCATATAGGTAAAACGCCGCATTGCTTGAGAAACGCTGATTTGCCCGTCATTGCACTAAGCTTCCAAGCTGCACTATTGCGAGTGGAAGGTTGGTGCGTTTTTTTTTCGTTTTGTTCTTTTTTTTTGTACGCATCCACAAAGTGGCAGGACTAGCGTTGATCAGTCTTGGCATCCCCTAGGCTAAGGGAGCAAGAAAATACACCGAAATATCCTGTCCTTCGACGCTTGCATTCTTTTGTAGAATCCATGGATTTGGCAGCCCGTATGCAGATGTAATAGACGTCAGACAACGCTTTTAGAGGCAAACCTTCTGCATCCTAATACTCATCCCCTCGAAGAATCTTTTATCCAAGATGTAAAAGAAATAAATAGTTCCATGTTATCTGCTGCTAACAATTTTTCTCTGCCACCATCACTGAAGACAGGACTTGATCTTTTTACTGAACAAACATCTCAGCCGCTGCACAGGACCGAATAACGATTTGGTTAAGCCGTGCTCGAATCACATGCACTACCGACCTTGATCGCTGATCTTCGATGCCTTGTCTGAGGACTTGAGACCCAGTAACTGATAATTATAGCCTAAATACCACTTTATCGATGGTGAACAAAGTCCAGAACAACTTTCAAGGGCGAGTTGTTATCGTTTTATCGTCCTACGTCGTGTTATCTTACGCAAGAAAGGCGATACCTTCGCTCTGCTCTTCGCCTTTGCGATCGATGACAGCATCCCCAAGGTGTTGCCGAAGCAGGCGACTGCATCGTTGGACTATTTTCTTGGCAAACTAATGCGAAACGTTGATGCCGACGAGGAAAGAAACCCGGATGCTATCACTAGATTACCGCTGCGCTTGCTTTAATTGTAACTTGCGTTTTTTGTTATGGACTCTTGAAAGTTCTCCTGTGTAGGAAAATTTCTTTTCAAAAAGGTAAACAGGTATGTTTGAGCCAGTCTGCAATGTCTTGTTGCTTAACTCATTGGAGGACGGAAACGATACAAAAAGGGTAATATCACGTGATGTAGCGGCGACGTAGAAATGTAGCGCACATATATAAACACAAAATACTTTAACACTTGGGGAAACCTGTCCAGGAATGAAATCTCTCTCTCTTTCTCTTTGTGATTTTTTTAGTTCCAAATCCAGTTAACTGTTGTGAAAATAGTCGCAGGTTACTGATAGAAGGTGTTGCTGCAGGGTGTTTCTAACACGTGCGGACGATATAGCACCTTCAGACAGCGCTTGCTTTCCGACGCATGTCCGTGGAAAGGTCAGAGTCTACAGCTGTCTTGGGCAGGACCGGAAGTCACAACACCGATGTTCGAGATGAGATGAGCGGTAAGTAAGGAAAGTGTTACGTTCACAAATGTTTATACAGCCTGCTGCGTATATGTACTGTACAGACGGGGGGGGGGGGGGGGGGGGCTGTCAAGAGAGCGAGAACAATCAACAGGCCACAACTAGCACGGACATTTCCGCATTTTATAAACTAAGAATTGATTCAAAGCCTTACTATTTGGTTTCATATGGAGTGCTACTAAAATTTCCCGCGCGGTTTTATTTTTCCTTCGGCCCAGGATCCTCTCATCTGAGAAACGCATTTCACAAAGGTAAACTCTGAAACGCGCCGACAAAAGCGCACTCAAATCCTTCTCTAAACTGTTTTAGTGTGCACTCTTTCGGTTATCGACGAAGTGGCCCGTTTGACCGGCGCAAGTTCTTCTACACTTCCAAAGCTTAGCGGAATCTGATGTACCACTCTTGTGGAACACTGCACGTAGCGATTGACGTTGTTTGACTGTAAACATTTCCAAAGTGCATCCCATGATTCTAGATTCGCTGGTGTTTCAAGCGAAATTTTTTTTCCGAACCCTCCCTATCATGACTGCTATGTGCTGCTGTCTTGCCGAATAGCTCATACTTTAAAGAACGTATTACGTGCCTGATGGTGGTATCTAGTTGCGATGTTATTGGATGCAGGATCACTCCAGAAAGAGGTAGAAGCAGCACGCAGAAGCACAAACACACATCAGACTTGTATTTAGACACACATAATACATTGAAACAGCACATACGCAACAGTTCCCCAAAATACGTTCTAGAAGATATGTAGTTAATATAGGTTAGTCAAGTGTAGTCGGCCTACAGTTCATGTAGAAGCAGGTGTCGCCATGTCGGAGACGTCGGGGAACCGGTGTCGGACAGCAGCGTCGGACAGCAGTGTCGGACAACAGGGTCGGACAGCTTGGTTGGACAGCTGGGTTGGACAGCAGGTTCGAACTACAGAGTCGGATCGCCTCGTGGAGCTCGGGTGGCCCTGCGCCACAGTCGATGTACCGGAGCCTCCACGTGGGCGGTTACCCGATGGCGGGGGTTGCGCCCCGGAGAACACTACGTCCACAGCTGGCGAGGTAGCCCTGTGGCCGCTCACCCGAACGCTCGATCAGCCAGGCTCAGCCCTCCTGGACCAGTTAGTTGCCCAGCGGAAGAACTGGACGAGGTAGCCCCTCAGCTGGTGCTAGCTTTGATCGGGGTGCAGACGTAGTGACGCGGGCGGCGATAGCTCCTATGGGCCGGACGCCCAGCGAGGAAGCTCCGCCATCGAACGCCGAACCTCGCGCACTGCTCACGCCACGGGCCACGCTCTCTCGAGCCACGCTGTTCGAGGCGCCACAGTCGTCACTCACCAATCGGTGTGTCGATGATGATGATGACGACCTTAAAGTGCATACCCACGTATGGGTATTGGCCAAGAGTCAGTGTCCTCTTCGCCACCACACGGCACCCTGTCTTCATATGTTTAGGTTCGCACTCGCGCGTGCAATATATTATCACACTAGTCCCGATGCCCAGCACAGCAGCCCGATGTTCTTACCAATAGGCCACAATCATCCGTATTATTCTAGTGTGCCAACGCTAACTTGCTGTTTGATATGATCGCCGCGTGCGTCACATCGCGTAGCATGGGCGTGCGCGAGCACATGTGCACGCGTCAATTTCCTTCACGTCGAAACTGCAGGAATAAAATGGTCAGATTTATAGCATTTCATTAATCGCTTCCAGAAACCTACGCTTCACATAGGTTCCAAGATGAGCGTTGGATGCGGGAAATTTTTCTTTCCCATTTTTGAGATTTTACGCGACAAAATGTATAGCAAACACCAACTCACCTAACAAAAATTCACCATAGATTACGATGCTCCCTAATGTGAAATTTGAGCTTAGCTGCATACTTGTTTTCATGTCGCGATATATTGGCTAGCACGGGCAATCTGTCTTGCACGGCACGTTGCAAACGTGTGTCGGGCGACGCCATTGCCTCGATTATCGTGTGACGCGACTACCTCGCTTATCGGTATATTGCGAGAGGCAGCGCGTGGATGACGCGTGGGCGTGATTCACAGCAGCCACCGCCGCGTCTTACCTCCGCTCATGCAGCGCTTTTTTTATATATATGGTATCGGTGGCGTCATCGATGAACAGACGACGCGCGCTACTCTGGCGCCATCTCGTAGCCACTGACGCCGCAAGGCCGTTCTGCGCGGCACTACGCTTTTGATCTCACGCTTTCGCCGTACCCTCCTCCTCCGCTATCTGGCTCATATTTCGCTCTTTCATCCTTCGCTGCGCTCGTTCGCTCGATTACGCCGACGCTGAAGCACTACGCAGGAACGGGTGCCAAAGAGCTGCGCTCGAAAACAAGCAATTTCGATACGCACACAGTATTTATGACATCCTACATATATAGAAGAATCATTCTAAAATCAATAAATGCGCTTCTTCCTGCATAAAAAATTATATAACATAAAGATGTGTAGTTACCATACAAAATAATTTTCTGTAGTAAAAATATGAACATTTTTTCACAGTTATATATTTTACGCTGTATATCTAAGCGATTGTATACGCCCGCGCAGAGTTGTATATATAGCGGTTGGAAAGGGAAGTCATGTCAGTGGCGCTTTTTTATGTCGGCCATAGTGGGTCTGACGACGCAAGGCCAGGGTCGCGCATGCGCCGCGAAAGCGGGGCTCGCGGGCCGTTCGAGGACGTTTTCCGAACGGTGCGTGCGCTTTCTGGGTCGTCGCAGGCACAACCGCCGCCAAAAAGCGAGCCACAAGGTCGCGCACAGAGGCCCCGTCGACGCCTTTCGCTCCCCACTCGGGTCGGGATATCGAGGATGCCTCGGAAGAAAAGAAGGGGGCAGCCGCGGTTTCCTATAGCTGCCCCCGTTTGGTCGGCGGCGGGCAGGAAGTGGCTGCCTTCTGCCCCCGTTCGCTCTCCCGTCGACGCGAGAAAGGAAAGGGAGCGACACGGTCGTCGCCGATTGTTGTTGCGCGAGCGCCGTCGCGTATACATGTACGCCCGGGATACGCGGTAAGCAAACACCCAGCCGCCCGGAGCGATCCTCCCCACCGCCACCTGACCCCGCGTCGATCGGGAGCCAACAACAGGTCCCGTCTCGAGTGTACACAAAAGCGCGTCTCGGAGGGTCCTTTCCCCGGGTCCGTGTTTACACGGTCCCGGCGGTTGCGGGTGCCCGACCCGCGGGTCAAGGACACCGAGGTGGGTGGGGAGTTCAGCCCGAGGCCTCGCTTTCCCCCGTCCTCCCCTACATCTTCGGTCCTGACTCTTTTGATAGTTTTTTGGTGTCTTGTAGATACGTGCATGCTACGAGTGTCTTATATAATATATTGTTGAGCGCTGGCGTCTTTCCCGTGCGAATCGGGTCTACTCTGCGTTCCGCGAGTTACCTTACCCCGGAAGAAAAAATGGACCCGCCGATCCTTTTCTAAACGGGAGTTAGGGGAGGCGGTGCCAATAGCTCGTATAGGGTAGGTGCACCGCGGCTTCTTCAGCCGCCGTAGAAGCGCACGCACACGCCCGCCAGCATCTACCTACAGTCTTATCCGTCTTGTTTGATACATTTGAGTGGTGATGATTAGGTCCTCTGACCTTGGTAATTTTACGTTGAAGTATACTTTAATTGTAATACCAACAACTACCCGCAACCACCCGCCGTGGTTGCTTAGTGGCGATGATGTTGGGCTGCTAAGCATGAGGCCGAGACATCGATTCCCGGTCACGGCGGCAGCATTTCGTTGGGGGCGAAAGGCGAAAACATATGTGTACTTCGATTTAGGTGCACGTTAAAGAACCCCAAGTGGTCGAAATCATTCCGCAGTCCCACACTACGGCGTGAATCCTAATCAGGTCGTGGTTTTGGCACGTACAACCGTATAACCTTAATTGTATTCATTCGCGAACGACGGCGTATCTTTTTTTTTTCTCTTTTCTTCTTTTATATCTCACAAAATTGTGTGCAAATGAGCAAGATACGATTGGATGCACGCAACTGATGGGTGGTGCCTTTCAAACCATCCGCGATTGCGTAACATTGCTGAGACATTGTACTGCTGAGCACGAGTTTGGGAGTTAGATTCCCGGACGAGGCAGTGGCTCATCTCCCGATGAATGTAGGCGTTAATTCGATTAGCATTCAAGCGATGTAGCGATGCACCGCGTTGGTACGCCGAAACGTGTCATGTGCGAGGCGTGTACACAGCCGGGCTCCGCTCGAGCGCTACTCTCTGGACCCGCTGCGCCATCTTACGTCGCCGCCTCGAAGTCCGCGCGTGGAGCTTGTGTAAATATTTATTTAGACAAGACTGTCTGAATATGCAGGGTGTCCCATCTATCATGCACCGAGATTTTAAAGTATGCCAAGAACCGAGGTAATGTTGTTTGCCGTCGCTTGGATATACGCGGATTATTTTTGCATTCCGTCTAATTACGTAATTGGTCTGGATTAATTGATCAACGTCTCGAACATTGCAATTAGATGAAAACTGTCAATGAGAAAAATCTAGAGCGACATGAAAAACTCCCCGATACGGCTTTAAATACGTGCTACATAAAAGCGTTTTTCCGAGCGTGAAAGAAGCCCGCGAAGAAGCGGCCAGTCTAGCGACAATTTTGCGTGTATTCGCGGGCTTATATTACTTCCGGAAGTAATACGTGAAAGGAAATAGCAAACGTAGACTATATTTCCACTGAATGAGCCAAAGTTTATTGGAAGGTGACTCCGGCGCATGTATTGCTCCCATGGCCCCCAATCACTCGTGCTTCCGTTCACGCAGATTTATTCGCGCCTTATTGATCCTAGCTGGAGATAAGAAGGCTCTCAACAATGCCCTTGTGCTGGCGGCATGCCTCCAGACTTGGCTTCAGAGTCCGAGTCAGACAACTAGTCACAGTCTGCACCGGCGAGCTCATCTTGAAGACCATGCCACTCCAAGCAACCATGTCATTGAAGTGCTGTTCACACGACTTCAGCACTTCCATTACTTCAACTGCTTGCCTTCCCGAATGTATTCTTTCAGGGTGGCTAGGTAGGCGCGCTCACTGGTACCTGCCTCCAAAAAGTGCAGCTCTGCATGGCCCACACTGGTTTATCCTCTTCAGGATTCCTTTTAGAAGGTAGCCACCAATGTGAAACAACACGGCACATTCAACCGTTGGTAATTTCTCAATAAAGTAAGCAAAAAGTCTCGGCTTACGAGCGCGTGGCTGCCGTTCTTTATTTGTAGTGATAAGCACTCATGCACAGAAACGCACGAGCTCTACAGAGTAGGACTGGTTGCGGCTGCGGCGCAGTTTGACAATAATTACCTTTGATTTCATATTTTCACGCCGCACTTGTTATTGAGACTAAATAACCGCTCGAAAAAGTAAGCTGACACGCGCAAGAGTAAAAAAGACGCGTAAAAACGAACGCGTGCACCGAGAGGAATACACGCAAACCCGAGCCTATATGAAAAAGCAAATTTCGCAGCGAGTTGTAAATTGTAGACATTGTGGGAGCGATAAAGGTAACAATATAGGGGAAAAGTTACGAGTGTGTGGTGAATTGCCTGTGTTGTGAAAAACTGCGTCGATTTTGGTAATTGCTAACTTCCTCGGACCAACTTCGGGGCTTCATAGTATGATAGCAAGAGATTAACTACGTTTGTAAGACAGAAAGCTCCTAAGGATAGAGAGCAAGCCTACGATAATGTGCTGATGAACTTGCAATTCCGTATACAGGGCAAGTTAGGCACAACATATCAATGTTTTGCTACAATAGTTGACGCGTAAAGGAACTAAAGGGTGTAATGGTTTGATCACTTTTGAAGAGGGGTTTGCAAGTGTCTATCCGCGCTAACAGCATCGCTGAAACTTGGATTTGATTCCGCAAGTTTGCACCAGCCCGACGATTTTTCGCAATGTGGCAGTGTCAACGCGCGCACTGAGAAAATTTCAAGTTATGTACACTGGTTGCTTGAATTTTTGTTCGTGAATATCAACCAGTTAAAAACAAAATTACATAGAATCTCCTCAGGGAGCTTTCTGAATGATGCGTAAGCATTTCGCAGTAGCGACGTGGTGTTGAGTGCTAATACTGAACAATGCTCGTAATCCTAGCAGTTCTCAGCGGCTGCGGTCGCCTTAGCACGATTACGGTTATTGCGACAGCGCTGCGGCGACACGAACTGCTGCGGGAGGCGGCGCAACGTGAACTGACGAGACAAGCAAACTACTGCGGGTGGCGGCACCAGGTGCGCTGATGGCGTTCCTTCCGAAGCCACGGCTGCTCACAGTTCTGGTTTACTAAAGGAAGGTGTGCCTAGTGCATGCCTGAGTGACGCGTGCAATCACAGAGACGAGCTCGTGCCACTGCTCGCGCGTTTGTCGTCGTCTTCCTACGCCGCTATCTTAAAAGCGATCGTCTTACGCGATGGACGGACGGACTCTCGGACAGTTTTGTTGTTGGGTAACCATACAAATACTTACGAATTTAAAAGCGGAACATGCTATACTCACATTGCATGCACACGAGGCACTCGCAGGCTGGCACTTGCATCATTTATTTCCCACCGTCCATACCGTCTATCTATTTTCCACCGTCTATCTCTGGGAAATGCAAACAATTGCCAACCGTTTCTCGTAATCGTAGAGCACTGCGAGACGCGGCACCGAGTAATTTTGCAAAAGTCACACCACAGTTGGCAAGGCGTGCTACGACTGCTAACCACAACACGTGTCCGGCGGCCGTCGGAGGTGAGATAAAAAATGGCGGTTCGCGCCGAGAAAAGTGGTTTCGCAGTGGTTGCACTCGGCATCGACCCCTTCAGACAATGTCGCCACCCTGCACGGAGCGGGGTAGGAGGTGCGAATTCAGGCACCGTAGAACGTCGAGTCCCACCTGTTACAGTTGCTGACGTGCTCACACATTGTCAGTCAATCGTCCACATTCACGCGGTATTGTGTCGGCGCACTTCACTGGGTCGCGCCAATAGTCCACAACGGCTCCTGTAGCACGGAAGTCCACTTGACTACATCGTCAGACATCGTGACGGACCAACTGCGGCGCGCGTTGCGGGAATTCCAGTGTCCTGTACACCAGCAGCACCTACAACACAAGTTGTACAACACACCCTGCTTAAAACAACTCGTCGTCATTTCTTCAGTTATGATCTGCCCATTATGTTAACCAATAATTGTCATCGATTTTGGCGAGTAATCAATGCAAGTTTTCATCCTGGCATAGTCCTAACGACCATTGACGCAGAACCAGTCAATGAATTTGAGTGTTCACGACTGCTGAACGACGCTTTTTCATCTGTTTTCACCAATGAAGACATCACTTCTTCACCTACATTGCAGCCACTGCCTAACATTTCTATGTCAGAAATTATCATGAGTGAATCTGGCATTTATGCCCTGTTGAATAACCTCAAAACTACTACCAGCTCTGATCACCTCGGTTTCAATAACAAGATACTTAAAAATGCTTCTCTAAACCTTTCTCCTGTGTTATCAGCCTTGTTCTCACAGTGATTATCATCTGGTATTGTTCCTCACGATTGGCGAATAGCTAAAGTGATCCCTATTTTCAAATCAGGTGACCGCTCCATTCCACTCAACTATCGTCCTATCTCATTAACTACTAACATTTGTAAACTTCTCGAGCACATCATACATTCTCAAGTAATAAGTTACCTAGAAGAACATGGCATAATTTTTAAATATCAGCACGGTTTTCGCAAGGGTTACTCATGTGATACACAACTCGCCGGTTTTACTCACGATTTATTTTCAGCAGTTGACGCAGGCTTTCAAGTGGACGCAGTGTTTCTCGATTACTCTAAGGCTTTTGATCGTGTTCCTCATCACCGGCTTCTAACGAAATTAACGCACCTCAATATTCATCCTAACGTGATCGCCTGGATTAAAGAATTTCTTTCCAATAGACAACAATACACATGTGCTAATGGCTCTAACTCTTCTTCTGTTCCCGTAACCTCTGGAGTTCCTCAAGGCAGTGTTGTTGGTCCCCTACTTTTCTTAATTTTTATTAATGATCTCCCGAAACGTGTTTCCTCCAAAATTCGATTATTCGCAGATGATTGTGTTATATATAGAAAAATTACTAACGATGCTGACCGCCATGCCCTCCAAACTGACCTTGATGAAGTGACAACTTGGTGCTCCTCATGGCTAATGTCCCTGAATGCGTCTAAAACGAAGCTAATGTCATTCACTAACCATTCCACTCGCCTTCCTTCAACCTACTTACTCAATAATACTAGCATTGAACTTACATCAACCTACAAGTACCTTGGTGTCCATCTTCAGTCTGATTTAACTTGGCACTATCATATTAACACTGTATTAGCATCAGCTAACCGAGCATTCGGTCTTCTCAAGCGTAACCTCAAGCATGCCCCATCCCACCTAAAAAAGCTAGCTTACATAACACTCATCCGCCCAAAGATTGAATATGCTTCTGCAATATGGGATCCTGATCAAACATATATCATCAACAACATTGAATCCTTGCAAAACCGTGTTGCTCGCTTCATCTACTCCGATTACTCCCGCTTCACGAGTGTCACAGCATTAAAGCAACGAGCCGAGTTGGAACCACTATCACGTCGACGTCACTTTGCTCGGCTAACCCTATTTCATAAACTGTACTATCATCGCACGCTTCATAATGACTTCTTTTCTTCACCTCACGTTGTCTTCCCGCGCCGTGACCATGATAACAAAGTAGCACGCATAACTTGCCGCTCATCTCTTTACGCTAAATCATTTATACCACGCACAATCATTGAATGGAATAACCTAGCGTCATACATAGCGACTGAATCTAATTTATCATATTTTCAGGCTTTCTTACGAGAAAAGTTTACTTAGACTGATAGCAATACTTGTTTTCGTTATGTACGCAGCAATACATTTAGCATCAGTGTGAATATAATGCTGCATCAACCACTGTTACTATGTTAATATGTTTTCTAATCACAAAATGTCAACGCTTTCAAATTTGTGTTATACATAATGTTCCTGCTTTAATGATGTATTAATACCAGGTTTTATATATGTTCCACAGTTGTATTTCTTTTTTTCCGCTTCTTTTTCGAATGTACCCGCCCCCGTATGTAATACCCTCGTAAGAGGGCCCTTAGGGTTTTTTTTAATAAAATAAATAAATAGGTGCAAACTTCATTCCCGTCAACACATATATATTGAAGGCGGAGGCATAAATAAACGCGAAAAAAAAAGATTGATCACGTTCTCAAGTCTTGTCCCAAGAAATCTTTCTCCCGTTAAATAAGAGTGAGATTACTATAGTTATCTTTGGCGCCGTGTCCATGCGCGGTGACGTGCACTCTTCGAAAGTGTTGGCCAGTTAGAGTAACGGCGGTGACATACAGAATGTCAATACACGACATAAAATTAGAACAGTCGAAGTGGGTGGAGAAAAATGATGTACTGGGGGAACTACAGAATGGGTTCAGGCTAGGCAGACGCTTAGAGGATAATACGTTTGTACTATCTCAGTGCATGGAGATTTCAGTAGCTCAGAATATACCTCCTCTATTTTGTCAATGCCAGCCAGATGCGGCCGATCCAACGGCTCACGTACCTTCTCCGATTGTCCTTTCCTACTCTCTCCCGTCGGCTAGCGTTCGCGCCTGCTTTACGGTCTTAGGGGAGAGTACCCTCTGGGTGGCGCCTCACGACGGAAGTCGTAGGAAGCAATCCTGACAGACGAAGCGTCTACCGCCTCTATTCCGAAACGGCAGCGGCGCGCGCTCAGACGCACGCGTGACGCAAACAATCGTACCCTCTAGGTAGCGTCACATCGCGGCAACTCACTGAACTAAGGCGGAACAACGGCTCCCATTGCGGAGCGAGCGATTACACTGACATTGAGAAATAGAGGAGGCCCTGCCTTAATCGGTAGCATTTCATGAAAATAAAGGAGCATATGAGAACGTTGACAGGGAATTGTTATGGGATATTCCTGACCACGAAGGCATATATGACAATTTCGGGGAGCTGCTGAGGAGGATATATAGAGACAACCGAGTACAAGTTGTATAGAAAGGTTGAAAAGGTAATGAAGTTGTGGGAATTCACCAAGAACTGAAGCAATGATGTCCTCTGTCGCCATTGTTGTTCACGCTTTATGTTAAAGACATAGAAAGACGACTGGAAAAAAGCAAATTAGGGTTTGTTTATTCTATATGCGTAATGGACAAATGGTGCAACAGTAGGTCCCTTGGCTGATGTATGCGGACGACTTAAAGCTACTAGCGGACAATAGAAGAGATATACAGACACTTGCGAATATCTGTGGCAATGCAGTGACAAATCTAGGCCGTAAGTTTACCACAGAGAAATCAGGAATTATGATCTTTCATAAACAGACAAGTAATTACGTGGTGTCAATTTAGCAGCAAGTCATACCCATAGTCAAACAGTATAGGTACCTCGGCATATACGTAAACGAAGAAGAGACTTACTCAAGCACCCACCAAGATCATCTGAAAATAAAGGGGAAGCAGAATGTAGCAATAATGAAACCCATATTTACACTCGGGCCTCAATAAGTCTGAGGTGGTGCGTGGAATCTGGAAAGGAGTAATGGTGCCAGCGCTAACGTTCGAAAAATGCCATTCTATGCTTAAAATCGGATATCTTGTCCGGGTTGGAACTTAACCAAAGACAGGTAGGCCGGTTGGCTTTGGGAGCTCACGATGGCACGAACACACAAGGCAGTGCAAGGTGACATGGGTTGGGTCTCTTTTAAAGTGAGAGAAGCACAGAACAAAATTAGTTTTGAAGAAAAACTCAGGAACATGGATGAAAATAAATGGGCGGTTAAAGTAGACAAGTATCTGTACTTGGAAAGTGTGGGCACAGAATGGAAAAAGAGGTCAAGTTGGCAACCAAGAACAGGGTAATTGAAACTGTAGATAGACAATCAGGAGTCACCAGAAAGAAAGTGAGAGAAACATAGACAGATAATTGTATGCGAAGAATGGAAACAAAAGGAACCATGGAGATTTACAAGAATGAGAAGAACTAAATTAGAAGGGAAAATCTGTACGATAACACGAAGGGCAGTACCTTCATATTTGAGGCTCGAGCCAGTGGCCTAAGGACCAAAACATACCGGAGCAAATATTCGGATCTAGATGAGGCATGTGTATGCTGCAGCAAAAATACGGAGATCACTCAGCACATCCTAATGGAATGCGACGGGACTTACCCAGTGAGTAGGTAAAGTACAACTTCAGAAGCGCTAGGAAACGCCCGTTAACAGCAATTGGACGCGCTTCAAAAACAAACTGAGTGAAATTACAAAGAAATTTATTCCTAAAGTCACCTTTCGTTCTTCTCAGCAAAAACCATAGTTCACAAAATCCCTAAAACGCCTAGAAAACAAAAATGTCACAGTTTCGCCCTAAGGGCGAATCAATGAATGCGATAGCAACACAGCAATGCCATACGAAGTAAGGTGAGCGGCTTTGGTAGCAATATGAATTGTAGTAAACATGAGCTGATTCAGTAAGCAGGTGTGCTGCGCCGTAAGTAGACCGACATGAAGAGAGACTCGATGAATACGAGAAGGCGCCTGTGAAATGGTGGTGTTGATGAGAAGCCCTTCCCGTGGGCAGCGCATGCGAAGGGACACACCTGTAGCGCTGCACTGCCGATCCGGGCAGCATTGCATGTGTAGCGTGCGTTGGAAAATGTGGCCCGACTATTACTAACCGAATGAACAAGCGTGGTGTGAGCGCGCACAAACAGACATGAATAGATCACACTGAATGACTGCAGACAACGACTGTCAAAACGCTGGCAGCAAGCAGCGGGCGAAGGTACGTGCGGTCTATCGCTTCAACGGAAACTGAGCGGCGAATGCACGGCGCATAAAGGTCAGAGCCGTGTGGAGATAAGCGACGGTGCGAGCGAGCGACGAACGCGGTTGCTGGCAGAATAAAAGTGCGCCCCCCCCCCCCCCCCCAGCTCCCTCCGGCGCTGGTTTCCCGCTTCCTTGCTTGCGCGTGGGAGATTGAGTGCGTTCGCCCTCCGTGATAGCGCGCGTCCCCGCACGCTTCCGCTCGGGCATACGCCGCGCGGCGAAGATTTTATCTATAGGGAACCTGACGGCGACGGCGACGCCGACGGCAGAAATCCGGTTGAAGTGTCCATATAATTGCTATCGCAATAAAAAGAGTCTGTATCCGCGCCGCCAAACAGTGAGGACGCCCATGCGCATTAGATAGTTTTAGCAGAGCGCCGCTTAGGCTCCGCTCGGCTCAAATTTCACGCTCTGAGATACTGCAGGGAACTGCGTAGATTTCGAATTTGAAAAGCGCGTCTTGCCGAGACGCAAGCGACGCGCTATCAACTCGGCTGCAAAGCGACGAAGAGGCCAAGTAGACACGCTGTCACGCTCCGCTCAGTCAGCTTTGTAGCGGAGCGAGGGATGCGGTCTTCGTTCCGCTGCCGGTATGAGCGTTGTGCGCAATCGCAATAGCGTTCCCGCTAAGCGGTTGTGTGGCACTTGCTAGCATATGCCGGTCTGAGTGGAGCGGACAGCAAGCGCTCAGCTAAAACACTGTATTATGAAGCCGAACAGAGCTACGTTGACGCACTGCATCACGATAAACGCTCCTTTTATCACAATGGTCTACCAAACCTATTAATCAATAATCCGAGGCAATTTTGGTGAGTCATAAACAATAGCGAAACACGTACTATTAAGATAACTAACGAATCGAACGAAATTACTAATGATTCCGATTGCCCTGACGTGTTTAATACCGCGTTCGCTTCTGTGTTCACTAACGAATCTAATGCGCCTCCCGTTTCGTCATCGCTTAGTATAAACTCGTCAAAGCCAGCCAATGCCTTAGCCATTGCCAGCCATTGCCTGTAGACGGTATTTGTGCGGTCATCGATAAAATGTAGTGTTCATCACCTTCCGGCATCGACGAGATTACCTCAAAAATTTTAAATAACACTAAACTTATTTCTGCAGCATATTTGTCTTTGATATTTCTCCAGTCTCTTTCTTCAGCTTTCATTCCAGATGTCTGGAAAATTGGGAAGGTCGTTCAAGTCCACAAATCAGGTAACAGAAACTTGGCTCTTAACTACCGCCCCATCTCCCTAACAAGCGTCCCTTGCAAAATCATGGAACATGTCATCTACTCCCTTATCATGAATTTTCTTGACTTGAATCACTTATTCCATCGCGCCCAGCATGGATTCCGCAAAGGTTTCTCCGGCGAAACACAGCTGGTCATCTTCCTGCATGATGTTCACACTAACCTTGACAGTAACATACAGACTGACATAATTTTCCTGGATTTCTCTAAAGTTTTCGATAAAGTCCCTCATCAACGTCTAATATTGAAACTTACAAGACTTAATTTGCATCCTGAAGTTTTGAATTGGACTGTTGAATTTCTTAGTAACCCGTCCAAATCTGTCATTATAAATAATCACCTATGTCTCACCCTGTGCCAGTAACATCAGGCGTCCCTCAAGGATCGGTTCTTGGCCCTCTATTATTTTAATATATATTAATGACTTAATTCACATGTGTCCTGTAATATCCGAATGTTCGCCGATGCTTGTGTCATTTATCGCACTGCACGTAACACCTGCAATCAGACAGCCCTGCAGAATGACCTCTACAATATATTAACGTGGTGTGACGATTGGTTAATGACACTTAATGTAAAAAATGTAAAGTTATGTCTTTCACTCGTAGCAGTCATCCACTAGTATTTCCTTATCAAATCGGAAGCATGCCTCTCGATCTAGTAGAGTCCTATGTGTTACTGTACTTAACTAGTAGAGACCTAGGTGTCACTGTATGCAATGATCTGTCCTGGCATAAACATATTTCTAACATCATATCAACTGGTAAAGACACTAGGTTTTTTAAGGCGTAATCTCCGTCCGTCCCTCAAAACGTAAAACTGCTTGCCTACAAAGCCCTTGTTCGAGCAAAACTGGAGTATGCATCTGCCACCTGGAGCCCGCACCAAACATATCTTATCAACTCACTTGAATCTGTTCCGAACCGCGCTACTAGGTTCATTCACTCACAATATTCATATGATGTCAGTATTTCTGCACTTAAAACACAATCCGGATTAGCACTACTATCTAATCACCGACGCATCGCTTGTCTTGAGCTCTATCACAAGATCGTTTTCAGTGTCCTTCATCATGCGCCATACGTCATTCCTGTGGCACGCATCCCTCATCGCACCAGTCATCCGCAGCAAGTCGCACGCCCGCGTGCCCGAACCACTCATTTTTCCGCCTTGTCCATTCCTCGAACAGCTAAAGACTGGAACGGCCTTCCTGCTGACATTGTTAACATCACTTGCCCGTCTTTGTTCCAACAGAGTGTGATTGATCACTTTGCATATAACTAATCATCATCATCTTCAGCAGCAGATATTTTATGTCCACTGCAGGACGAAGGCCTCTCCCTGCGATCTCCAGTTACCCCTGTCTTGCGCTAGCGTATTCCAACTTGCGCCTGCAAATTTCCTAACTTCATCACCCCATCTGGTTTTCTGCCGACCTCGACTGCGCTTCCCTTCTCTTGGTATCCATTCAGTAACTCTAATGGTCCAGCAGTTATCCATCCTACGCATTACATGGCCTGCCCAGCTGGTGGCGGTCCCACTCCGGCGGCACGCGCTCGGCATTTTAGTCATTGTTTGCGGACGCACTGTGCTTCCTGCGCTCATTGGACAAATGTGAACTTTATTGCGTTAGAAAGCTTACTTTCTGCGCTTTCCAATGATGCCTAGTATTATCGCCTAGCCTGAAGCGTCACCTAACGGCAGTCAAAACAGTGGGAGCAAAAAACGGCGTTTTTGCTGTGCTAGTCTCCGCTGTACTGCCATTCCGACTAAACTGTTCAACATAACAAAATGAAATTTGCTGTGTCTTTAAATGAAATGTTATACAAGGTTTCTATGAAGAGAAATTGCGTGTAAAGCAATTGGAAATTTATATAGGCGCCAATAAAAATGGGCAAAACTACAAAAGTTTATGAATGAATATCTTTTTTCCTTTTCAACTCAGGACAACAATATTTAGTGGTTTTCTAGGCTACAGTGTACTTATCGTCTATGCAAAGTTGTTTTGTGTTCTAATGAACAGTTTGTGAGATATTGTTACTTACATTTGGCAATTTATGACTATACTTGGTCACGCATTACCGGCGACGGGACAAAACTATTCGAGCTGAAACTCTGAAATTTTCAATAATCAAGCAGCAAGCCCTTATCTCCATTTCTATGAAGAGAAAATTGGCTTATGTTAATTAGGGAATCTACAGGGGAGTAGTGAATTTAGCTAATTTATCTGTTAACCAGGTCCGTGCAAATTGACATTCTTTTTCATGTAAACGCTAATTCACAACAATTGTTGCACATTACTATAACCGTACATTGTCATGTAATTACTAGCACTCACGAGTTTTACTAAGCAGTGCTTGAAACAGAAGATTTTAAATAAATAATAAATCTCACAGGCGATTTTTGGTGGTGGCGCCATCTGTGCAAAAAGATGTCAAGCTGTTTCACGTCAGTTCCAACGTTTGTCAAATGTGGCGCCACTAAACATTACAAAGCGGGCAAAACGCGGAGGGAATTCTTTCTCCAGGTTTGAGTGTTTGGCTCAGTCCAGTCACGGCGCCTCCCCCACTTCCTTCAAGCACACGTGTCTGTAACCACGCCTTCAATGTAGTCCTACACGAGTTCACTAACTTGTGGCTGCGGGGAGAAAAATAAATAAAGAAAGCGCCGAGCACCGTACATCATGAGTGCATGCCAGATCGCCAGCAGGTTAGGCCATTGTGCCAAGGAGAATTGCAAATTGCCCTCGCCCCCTTATTTTGCAGGCTTGTACGACGATATCGGGAAACTTGCTTTCCCCATGCGATGAGGTGCGACGTGTGTAGCAGGGTACTGTGTTTGACTATTGTACGCGACGCCGGTGGAACGATAGGATTAGCAGCAAACAATGAGCTAGCCTTACAGACTGCAGCGAAAAGTGCTGATGGGTGCGTGACCTGCTGCATTCCAAGCCGCGTGCTACTAAACAAATGTCACGTGTTCCGACGCCCAGTGAAGTTTTGAAACACGTTATTTCCAGTAGGTGCTTTTCTCGTTGAAAGATATATCGTATTTATCCACGTAATCATCGCATTTGCATAGTGGTCCCACCCCCACTTACTTTTTTGAGTGATCATCGTACCCTTGAAAATCACTGTAGTGACTCCAGTTTGCTTGTTGTGGCGCATGGCAGCAGACCGAGCAGAGTTTTCCACCATTTCTTTTCCGCCATTGCATGCACAACAGTGTGCACAGCAGAATACAATCTCACATGCGCTCGAAAGTCTCCGAATTCAGCAGACAAAAGTTGAGAGAGAGAGAGAGAGAGATAAATGAAAGCATGGACAGCGCGAAAACGGCAGACAACACGTGCACAATTTACACTATATAGTTCGATGACTATTATAAGAAGTACTTCTCGCAAATAATTTGTTTATGCAGTCCCTGCTTGTGTAGATCATGTGATGCTATGCCATAGGCTAATGTGAGGACTTGGTATTGAACGCCTGTGCCACGAAAACGGCTGTCGGCGAAACATGCACAACTTCTGAGGGCTGCGCGCAAGGCTGTGCGCAAGTGCTTGCGATGGCCATCGTAATCATAACGCTGGCGCGATGAGCGCTAGCAGCGGTGAGCGCGTGTGAATTTCCTAAAGCAAACGTTCTGTGCAACCGCTTCATTTACCATTCCACAGTACTGCGGCTCTGGAACTCGAATGACGTGATCTCCAAACTATTCGCGCGGAATCTAGCCCCCCCCCCCCTCCCCGCAATTTTTATCTTTACCGAAAATAATTAGTGCAAAATATCTGCTTTCCTCAAATAGTCAAGGCCTTCAGCAAGCTCCCCCCCCCCCCCCCCACTCTCCCGAAAAAAATTCCTGGCTACGGGCTTGATGACTACAGTATATTTGGGGACACAACCAAACAAGAGGACATCAGCAACTGACAGATGGCAAGGGTTGCAACAAACCCATATAATAAAAAAACATTTTATGTACGCACATACGCATATTCGTCGTGTCACTGAATGACAGTTATCAGTACAATCATAATGCCTTCTTTTACTCCTTTGTTTACTCCTGCAGAGAATACCTTTTTGCTCCTGCAGAGGGTACAGTGACACCCAAGCAGTATTCTTCGGGTTGCATTGATTGCTTCGTGTTCGCTTGTCGAATTCTTCATGAATTAGAATAGCATGCTGCTTAGGCGGTAGGTGCACATGAAACGCTGATTTCACTTTTATGCGGGACGCATACTTGTGCAAAGGGGTACACAAGAAAGTGCCTCATAAGGGCATCGATATGAAGACTCGCGTGAAAGAGCGCATTCTCTGGTTTCTCTTACGCGCCATCCCACACCAAGTGAGCTAAAAGCATGCCCGCACATGGACGAAGGAATGGGAAATAATTCTGCACCATTGCTGCATGAGGTAACCGGGCTGCTTATACTTGAAGTCTATTCAGCACTTGCGGCCTTCTCCGGTCTCTGAGAAAAGAGAAAAACCAGCAAATTCTCTGGGATTGCTGCAGTACTGAGTAATACTGCATACCAAGAAGACGGCAAAATAGGACATAGCGGAATCCGCCCCCTCTAGCAGCAAGAAAGCTAGAAAAAAGAACGGTCCTTGTCAGGACCAACCTTATTGATGCCTCGGTGGAGCTTTTCCACTGAATGCGTTCTTCCATTCCCGTCACTCTCTGTGTTTTGCTTTATTTCTTTATTATTTTACATGTCAGCTATGTGGACAGCTGAAAATAATGCACGCATTACGCTTACAACACAACGGGAAATCTTGTGCGGCACTGAAAGTACAAGCATGCATCGAGTTCTGCACCAGAACTAAATACTTAGCTTCTGCACATCACGTTGCGCATCTTTGTCAATGCACCCTGTGAGGAAGAAATTCCAAAGTAGTACAAAAAAAATCAGAGCCCTTCCACTACTGTGAAGATGGAAGCCCGCGAAGCTGTGACAATGGTGGGTCTGCTGTAGTGAATTCATATATTATAATTATTGGCAACATTGAGCGTCCTCGGCATGTTCGTCAAAAAGCAAGAAAACCAGCATCTTGTTTTCGCCCGGCGCGATGGTCAAGTAGTGCATTTGCTGCGCCAAGTCCGCCCACGATACGCTCCGCATCGCTGGCCCGATCTTCTGCCCAGGCGTTGGCGCGACGCCGACGAGATCTCTCCCGCTCCTGCTATACCCAACGCGGGTACGAGCCACACGTGATTTCTTTCTTACCTTCCTTCTTTCTCTCTTTCCTTGCGAATTTTGGTATATACCAAGCGAACGAGATGCCACAAAATAGTTGCCTACTTCCGGTGTACACGGACGCGGAACCTAGCATGTAACAGCTTCGCTGCAACACAGTCGCTTCTATGTGCCTTCTCGGTGGGCCTCTTGCAAAAGCTGGGCCGCTATTTTGTAACGATGCCTTTCCGGTAATAATGCCTTTTCGCGCTAATCGCGCTTTGTCAGTGGTCAGCGCGATGGTCCGCTCGCGTTATCAACGGGATCAGCCGGCCGTGAGCGGTGGATGATAAGACTGGTATAGAATAAGTCATAAGGCACCTCTACAAACTACGGGCCCTGAGCTAGTGTTCGGATGCGCGCGGTCACGAAATACGCAGTAGCTGTCGGAGAGCACCGCCCCCCCCCCCCCCCCCCCCCCGTCTTCCATCCCCGCACGGCTTTTCGCGCAACGGAAGGCGGCTTCCTTTTAGCTTCCCTCTTTTGCGGGCGCCAGATTGAGCCGTGATCGTCGGCTCACCTCGCGCGCTTTCACTTTGTATGCTGTATGTGCGAGTGATAGCTAAATATTTCCTTGTTACTCTATACTAACCTTTACCCCTACTCTTTTACCGCCACCTCTCCTCCACTGCTGACCGCTGTTCAGGCGTCAGCAGACTACAGCCCCGTTTACATGAATGCGAAAGTGGCGCATCGCATTCCCAAGCGCATTTGGGAAAGGCGATGCGACGCCGTTTACATGAAGCGCAGAGAACACAGCGCCACATGAATGACTAGAGTGGCTAGAGCCGTGGAGAGAGCGCAGTGGCCACTGTCGGGTCGGTGACACGGGGCACGGTGGTATTTTGAGGCCCCCCTTGGCTCTCGCTTGTTTCTCGGTAGTGTCTTCGCGGTTGTCATCGAAGGTATTGTTAGGCGCCCTCGCCTCTGTTCTCTCCTCTCAGTAGCGTCGCCTCTCAGTAGCTTCACGGTTGTCATCGAAGGTCTTGTTAGGCGCCCTGCGTTTACATGCTCCGCGAGAGTCGACTAGCGCCCGTAAATCTACTCTCGCCTGGCCGCTGTTTACATGAATGCGATGAGCTAGAAATGCGATGTGATGCGACACAGTCGCATTCATGTAAACGGGGCATACGCTAGACAGTTACTGCGGTCCGTAGCAATTTGCTTCCCTTTTCTTTATTTATCTTTATAGGCACAAAGCAACAGTGACCATTTCAAGCCTAGAGCCTTCGTTTAGCGGGTCCGCACTTTGAAAAATGCTAAAGAAATACACTTGGAAGAGAAAGAAACAAAACTTGTTGACGATCAACGACACTCAAGGTTCTGCAGTGAGCACTGGTCTGCAGGCCATCTGCCGGGACGGCTTTCGAAGCAGCGGCCTGCACTCACCTGACGGCCACGTCATCATCGGCATTGACGATTTTACAAAGTTTGAGCGAGCGATTGTTGAAAGTATCAGTGGGGGGGAAAGCCACCACGCGCAGCAACAAAACAACAATGGTGCGACGGACAACTCGTGAAAAGAAGGGGGGAGGGGGACTTTTCCTCAATTCGGCGAATCACCTGTCGCCGCGTCGCCAGAGGGCCATCCCGGGGCATGCTGCGGCGGCGAAGAGCAGATCTTTTTTTTTTTTTTTCCACTTTTTCCAAACATGACTGAGTGGCGTCGCCTGGTGGGAGAATCTGAACTACACGCAAGATGGCGACAGTGATACCTCCACCTTAATGTCAATTACAATATCGGCTATCCCCGTTTGTTCACTGATCCACACAGCTCTCTTCCTGTCTCTTAACGTTCGTCCTAAGATTTTTCGTTCCATTGCTCTTTGTGTGGTCCCTTAACTTGTTCTCGAACTTCTTTGTTAACCTCCAAATTTCTGCCCCATATGTTAGCACCGGTAGAATGCAATGATTGTACACTTTTCTTTTCAATGACAGTGGTTAGCTCCCAGTCAGGATTTCGCAATGCCTGCCGTTCCACCAAATGTGGAATTTATGTTAAACCCACCCCTTATCTAATACCCCTTCGGGGGTCTTTAAGGAAAATAAACTAAACTGAACTGATTTAAAGTGGACGGAAGCGTCAACCGTTCAGCAGTCGAGATAAGCAAGATACGTTTAGAGTATTGGTGGCAAAAAAAGCAGGGAAGAGATAGATATGACCTGATCTCTTACAGTTATTGGTAGCGCTACAAGGTAGATTTTGAGGGAAAAAAAGAAGCTTAATGAGATGTATACAAAAATGCTATATAAAAACATGTATAGTATACCTTATTAAATCAAGCAGGCTAGATGACTATTTGTCGCCGCCCTGTTTCATAGGGGATGCCATTAAATCGTCATCATCGCATTGGGGCGCATACTGAGCACTAGTTTGCCTATGCGCTTTGTGCACACGCATATTTTTTAGTCACACTGAACGAAAACGAAAAAAAAAGCGATGCAACCCAATGGTAATACCGGTCAAAGCACAGCATGACAGCTGCACTATCGTCGTTGTCTTCGTCTGTGAAATCACTAGTTAGAATGTGTGGCAAATTTCCGTAATTATCCAGAGTGCATTTTCGTGTAAGAATGTTTGAGCTGCTCGATTGCTTGAGCTGTAAATGAACATTTTTTGCTTGGTGCCATGGACAGAGAATGTAATGCGTAGAGCAGAAAACAGGTGCTCTAATAAAGTTGCAGAAAAGGTGTCAAAGGAAGCTCAATTGAGGACAGCACGGAACTGGGCGGTGTGGCATATTTAGGATGTTTGCAACCATGAATGGTGTCAGCTGGCGCAAGAGAGTAATTGGATATCGATATATCGGTGGCGTTCGTTCTGTCGCGGACTTAAATTAAGTTTGCAATGATTTAAATGGTCATGATGATAATTACGTCGATGACGGTGAAAAGGAGAGTCGGCGCTGCATTCCCTTTGTTGTATCATCATCTGTTAATTTCGTTAGGTTACGATTTCTTATATTTACGGCGCGTGTCTTTGGCGATGCAGGCTTGCTCGTCATTTCATAAAAATGGTTCATTTCAACAGAAGTGTCTAACACTCAGCAGTTTCATGCTGCTCTAGAGTGGCAGCAGTTATCCGCCGATAAAAGAAGTGCCAGGAACACTTCTCCTATAGTTGGAGAGTGTCGCTTGCATATGCGTTTCCACAGCTGTCGTTCTTGTTTTAGGTATGAAGCACCTCATGCGCTCGGGCTGTCGGCGTCTCCTGTCGTCGTCGTAGTCACGGTAAGCAAGCGGCTCGTGTTCACGCTCGGAACGCGCTCGTGCCACTGCTCCCGCGTTCGTCGTCGTCGTCATCTTCCACAGCTGGCTGCGTTGCCGCTCATCATTCCAGCGTGGAGTTTCACTTCTATTCTGTCGTCATAATGGGGAGGCCGCGTTTACGGGGTTATTAGCTTAAGGCAGTGTGACCCCATTAGCGGTGTATTACTGCATTATTCGCACCTCCCCAGGTTTCACGTTAATGGTGCTGCATTTCGCTCAATGCGTCATTTGACAATTGCGCGTCAAATTCGATTCACCGCTCAAACCGAGCCTACGACTTAACTCGTGCTAACTGTAATAACTAATAAATGCCCACACTGCCATGGTGATTTACTTGTGCCAGTCAGCGGCGATGCGCGCCGAGCCAATTTCTTTGCTTGCCGAATTCATCACTGCTCTCGTAATGACCGTTTCGGTGCAGAAGCTGGCTTTCTACGCGAGCTCTGTCCTACGCCATCCTTACTTTTGCTGTTTGTGTGTCTTGCGATGCTGTTTCTTTGTGCGGGCGACGTAAAAGCAAATTCTGGCCCTAAGCTCGATGACAGTGCTAAAAGAGTATCATGCTCAAACCACGAGCTCTTTAATAGAAATCAATCGGCTAATAAACGACATCAATGTCCATGTCTCATCTATTGATCAATGTTTGACCAGTGTATTGGGACTCAAGAACGGTATTGATGTAGTAACCAAATATGTACAGGAATGTAAGGTGAGCATCTGCAATACAAACAATGAACTAATAGATGTGCTGGAAGACATGAATAACCGCATGCGAAGAAATAATTTGATTATAACAAGCCTTCCGGAAGCTTAGCACGAGGGATACGCTGAATCTGAGCGTACTTATAAAGAATTTTTAAATGGTCATCTTGGTATCCAGGCAAACGCCCACCGACGCCGCAACGCGGGGCGTTTCGGTCGGCACCCTCAACCGGTGCCTTGGCGCCGGCTGTCAAAAGAGGGAAAAAAAATTGCCCCCACCTCCCCGAAGGGAATCGTGAGGAAATGCGAATGCATTTCTTGCGCCGAGAGTACACGGCGTAGTAATTTTAATGGCGTAAATTAATGACGAGACGAGGATTTGTACCGTAACCACTTATTTACACATTCATCGGCACCTGTTTGTGTTGTCATTGTACCTGACGGCCATAATCACAGCCTTGTGGTCGCTAAAGTGTACAGTCAAAGGGTCTTTGAGAAGCATGCGCACGTCACAGTTTCGGGTAAAGGCGAGATCAATGCAACTTCCGTGAATGGTAGTCGGACACTTGTTGGAGTCGGCGGAGGCACACTGCATAGCGTACTTTATCCGCATGTACTCCACCAACCACTCGCCGCTCTTCTTTCTCACGTCCACGTTAAAGTCACCAAACAAGACGACGGGGTCAGATACTTTGGAGTGCACACACACACTTTCCATAGCCGCGCCCAGTTGCGCGGCAACGGCGTCACGAGCGAGGTTGGGCGCGAGGTACACGGTCACCACAAGGACTCCGTCTCCGGTGTAGGCAAGGGTGTAGAAGTCTTTGTACGGAGACGTGTCTCGAACGGGCGAGGTGGAAACGGCATGCGATACGAAGCAGTACGAGTTGCTGTGCGAGATTCTCCATCGCCAGACCACTCCCGGCCGTCGTTGCGCCTGATGCTCATGAAGGGGAGTCGAGGCGAGATGAGCCGTTCTTCGACCGTGTTCAGATCGGGAAGGTGCGCCGGACGAGGAGGGTAACGGTAGCCGAAACTCACGCTCATCGAAGGGACGCGCCCGTTGACCAGAGACGAGAGAGACGGAGCGGCGAAGCACTGCACCTACCCTCTCCTACACTCTCTGCACACACGCGGGAGCTCCGCTGAGTTCCCTAGGGAGCCTACATACGCGGCCCGCTTTAGGGTGGTGACATCTCGAACCAGTGTTGCCTAAAACAGCCCCCAAATTTGACGGGCCGCCATGTTGGTCCCCAATGTCAGCCCCGAGCATCGTGAAGCGCCGACTGCGAAGGTTGCGAGCACCTTTTCGTCTTTTGAGGGTTGTCCCACGAGCACTATTTCGTGTCGAATGTAAATAATTGTTACTGAGCGAGCATTTTTAGGTTAATTAACGAAAGGGTGCGCTATGTAACGCTTGATACGGCGTACTCCACAGAAAAACAGAGAGCCTAGTGCAAGAATTTCAGTCCATCTGCTTGTAGAAATGTTTATTAAACTATGAATTAAAAATCACGGAGCCATACTTTTGAATTATACGTTCCGTATGATGCGAAAGCTAAAGCTATTTTGTTGATTCTAATACTGTATTATGTTGTGAATGCGTTAGTGAATAGTGAGATTATTTGTTTTTGTGAAACTTCTGCAGTAGTTGGTTGTGCTTTAAAGCTGTGCAAGCTATACGTTGCAATGCTGCACAAAAAAGTTTCATCCTGCATCCACCACCAGCCACAACAGTTTTTTTGTTTTGACCTTGGTAACTAGATTTCTCGGCAAATGAAACTATTGCCAAGCCCAGTACATTAAACAGTCATTCAGAGACATACCACCAAATGAGTTTCCTCTGGGTGAGTTCAGTAATGGAAACAAATATGTGCACATGTGAACAAGCATATTTATTGGGTTACATGATCAGCCTCGGAAAACACTTTGCAAATAGTCTGCATCTCAACTAAAGTGATACTAAAACAGGAGACAGGCTGCATCCTATAAGAATGTTTCAAAAACCTACAGTGAAACAAACATTAAACATTCTAAAGGAACTTGTAGCATCCATAAGGTAACATTTATAGCGTTACAGGCAAGCACACAATCCCTACCAGTTCTCACAGAGAAGCCACCTTAACCAAACCAGTGCTCCATGTACCTTCGTAATCTACTGGCAGTCATGGCGTCTTTTGAAGGGCAGCAAACATAGGACTATGGCCAAGTCCAGCCGTGTGAGATTGAATGTGATGTCTCACCACTGGTTCAAGGGTGCACTTGCATCCTCCACGAAATTCGGGGTACACATAAATGAAGGTATTGAAGTCACGGATGAGGAGCTCCGCTAAGGCATGCTTTTCAGGGTGGTATGCTTTCCTGCATGCCGTCGGATGCTCTCACTGTGGAATGCAGGTACATTATCAGAAACAATCACCTGGTGTGTCTAAATGTCTCTCTTTCCATTAATATGATGACACTGTTCACATTATCCGGGCTTTGCCACCGCCATACATGTTCACTGGTAAAAAGCCACCATAAAAGACAGAGTCCGGTGCACACCCTCTCGATTCTTCTTGAGTTGAGAGAAAATCGAGATTGACAACTTCGAAGGGCACATCTGAACATCAAGGAATGACCGTCTGGTTTCATTTTGGGTGGAACTTGGCACGAATAGCATGAAAATTGTGACAGGTCCTCACATAATCCTCCGCAACAGCTTTCATGTTCTTCGAAGTGAAATGTTTCTGAATCTTGCAGTGAGTCGCCCATAAGCCATCATGGCCACCCGAGTGCAGACTGTCTTAATAAAGCCGCAATATTTTTTACATGTTGCGTGGAGGCACCACGAATGTTCCATTGATTAATTCCAACTCTTCAGCGTCTTCCCATACACTTGCGATGCAACAAAATTACACGAAAGGGGTGCGTGTTGCAGAGGATTTCTTTGAAGGAGCTACACAGCATTCATTTAATCAACAAAAACTATGTGCTTTAAACCATCTTTCTTTGGCGAAAATGAATACGAAAAGATTAGTTGCTTTGAATAAACAACATATGTGCATAATAAATGTCGCATAGCAAGCACCAAAACATGAGTCAAACAGTAATAAAGCCAAAAAGTTCATGCCAGTTCAAAGAATATAAATTCAAGTAAAGCCATCACAGGAGACCACGGTTATGCAAACTTTCACTGCCACTGTACCAGGCGGAGCACACAATACCACATAGCTTCAATACAAACCTACATTCTTGCGCCATTAAATTCTGGTGCACATAGTCACTTTCTGATTATGCAATAGCAATACGCCTTCGAAGTATTCTCACATATTTTCTCAGCACAAATGTGCAGTCGCAGGATACAACACATCACTGAAATCAAGACTGCCAATGATATCTGTCAACAAAATATGTTACAGCCATACGAAAAAGACAAGCATTAAAGAAAGTTAATCTGATACTAGTGATGCTGCATTCAGGTAAAGTCAATATTAGCAGCTAGAACGCATGGAAGCATGCTGTTTTTCAGTACACTAAGCAATGAACAAAGAGCTTTGGTGCGAAACATTTTAGTGAATGCCCCACCTGCTCGAGGCGTTAAAAAGACATCCAGAGGCACACGGCAAACACTTCTGCAAACACATCACAAAACCACAGCAGCATTAAATTAACCACTGAGACGCCACACACGGCTCAGATAAGATTAGCAGCGGCACAGGTTTTGCTGGACTGTCCGTTCACCCTCTGCGCATGCTGCTGTCGGAGATGAATCTTAAGTCTTGTCCTCACATACTTCTCAAGGAGCATTTTGCATGCCCTTGATTCATGCGCATCACAACACCCTAATCTCATAGCCACAGACTTCCGCAAGGCACTCAGGATACCTGTAAATGGAGCTTTGAGAGTCAGGATCTCATTCATGTTTGCGAAAGTCTTAAAGTTTTCCTCACATTCGATTAAAACTTGCATCACTGTTTGGCTTGGCTGGATGAGCTTTCCGCTATTCTTGACATACTCTTTCAGCTGTATAAGAGCATTGTACTGGCCTGTTGCATCACCAACCAGGGCTCTTTCACAGTCTTTGCACTCTCCAAGAAAACCGATGACTGACTTCAGCAAAAAGCCTCCCAAGTACGCAAGGATATCGCACTCTTCTGTGGTAAGTGCATAAACAAACAAGTTCTCAAGCTCCTCGGGCTCCTGACCTTCCACTTGATCCTGTTTGAAACTGGGGTCAAGAAGGTCAGCCAGGTGCGTGCTGTCATCAACACCATAGCTAGATGATGTCGGTGTGTTTACAAACTGGCCAACGCAGATAAGCTTTAAGGCACACTTGACATCATATGCGCTCGGCACAGGTTTTCTGAGCCTCAATACAGAAAAGATGTTTTCGAGACAATCCTGTGACAATCTACCAGTTAGCAAGTACTTGTAATTGAGTTTGTTCAGAAGCTCATGAGAAAGACGCAGGACAACAGTAGTTGACACCAAAAGGCCAGCTTGTGACGGCTTCCAGTGTGCAGTAAGTCCCATATTTAGTCCACAGAAGGTGGCACAAGCTAGTCCAAGGAGTTCAGTTGCTTCCTTGTGTTTGGAAAGATCGAAATTGCTCAAAGCAACAACTGGATGCCGTGACGACATCAAGGTGTACCACCTACTGACAAGTTCAAAAAACCACGCCGTCGCCTCCGCTTCAGGAGGTAAGATTCCTTGCTTAATCAGATAACGTATAGCCGGTGGAGCCTCACGGAACATTTGAACAGCAATGTTCACTTTCATTGTCGTGAAGTGTCCAAGGCTGATGTGGACGTCGGAGAGCCTGCTGGCAATCTTGAGCTCCTTGTCTCTGTCATGTGTGAGAACAGCTTCGACATGGTCTATGTTCACAGTTCCTGCTGTAAGCTTGTGCTCACGTATAGTTGCTTCTCCTAGAGTGAATGTCTTCACACGGAGCAGTTGAGCACGAATATTCTTCAGGACGTGGGCTGGATCAGCCATAAAATATAGCTGCCTACCTTCAAGGTGTGGGTGTGAAACAGAGCACACAGTCTCAGAGTGCCTATGGCTTGAGAAGCCAAGAAGGCGCCAGACTGCACGGTTGGCAGCTCCCATATCACTTGTAACAACAAGCACTCTTAGTGTGATGTTGAAACAAAGTTCAATCAAATTGAAGACGAGGTCCTTCAGAGCTTTCCCATCAACTGAGCGTGCAGTGAAATGATATGCAATTACTTGTTTCCACCGTGTGTTCAGTCCTCCAACCATGAATACAAGGGCGTGGTTAGCAACATCTGCAGTCGCTTCAGGCAATGTAGTGCCACCGAAAAGGCAATCAAGGGACCGATCGTGATCAAAGCCCTGACTTATCTCCATCTCGTCCATGAAAAGGACACAGTCCTTTTCAATATCTTCCATTGCCTCTACCTTGTGCTTTAAAACATTAAACACTTCATGGAGAATGCCAGGCAGGAAGCGAATGTTTTGAAGCCTTCGGATCAAGGTCCTGTTGCTCGGAATCGGGTACGACAAAGATCTCAGCATTTCGTAGCCTGTTGTGCCACACGCATGTTTTATCTGAAGTGCCACTCGTATGGTCTTTTCAGACCACTTATGGCCCTTCGTTGTCTTCATTGTCAAAGATTTCACTTGGTCTTCATTGAGAAATGATGCCGATTTCAGTGCGCACACTTCTTTTTCAAGTGAGGACACTTTTTTTCTCAGGCTCTGTAGCTTCAACCTTGTTTTATCGTGAACCCTCTGCAAGTTTATGTACTTGCGAGTGAGATCACTAGTTTTCTTGCGTAACTCTGCATTTTCTTGCCCGATAGTCACCGAAGATGAGCCTGCATTGCCTCCAAATGGTTGATGTGTGGCGCTGACATCGCGTGACTGACCAACACTGTTCGTGCTGTTTGGAACAGGAATGCCTTTGGGGTGCTGTGGGAACAAGCACGGTGCCATCGCAGATGTCAATTCATGAGCGTTTTCATTTCCGGCATGACAAGATTCTTCTTCTACAACTAAGGTTGGCACTGGAGCACTGTCATCCATCTTAGTCGAATCGCTATCTAAAGGCTGGTGTGGCTCCGGGGAAGTTGCAGGGGTGGCATCGCAGGAAGGCTGCACAGGACAGCTGCGCTTCTTTGGTGGCTTCCGATGTTTGGGGGCGGCTGGAATAAACAGTAATATGTGCATAGGCTGTTAGCATTTAGAATGAAGTAGCATAAGTACCAAATCTGCCAAGCCCATATTTACGAAAAAAAATCTTCAACCATGGTTCACTGACGATGAAAACAGGTTAGTGTAATCAAAAATGACGACACAGAAGAACACACAGTACACAAGACAAGCGCCACTCTAAACTAATATTTATCTTGATTCACCTCCCTTAATGTATACAGCAAAGTCAATTTGCGCAAGCGCACTGCACATCACGATCGCAGCCATGCATATCACCAATCATACTGGTTAATGCATCATATCTAAGCACTGCAATTCTTTACCGCGCAATACAACAGACGTATCACTTATACAGGCGCTACCTTTCTTTCTAATTTGGTACGCCTCTAAAATTTCTCTAGAGGCGTACCAAATTAGAAAGAAAGGTAGCGCCTGTATAAGTGATACGTCTGTTGTACGTTGTTGTATTGTTGATCAAACAAATATGGCAGATCAATCAGGTTTTGCTGGGTACCAAGCCATGTTGGAATACCGGGTAATGAAGAAGCTGATAGATGCGCGTCAATGGCAGCACACAGACATAACAAACACAACAATCCCATATAAAGATGGTATCCGCGCAATTCGGGAGGCCTTGAGGTCAAAATGGCAACATGAATAGGACCATTGTACAAACAACAAGCTACATCTCACTAAACCCGTACTTGGCGAATGGAAGTCATGTAGTCATCAGGAACGGTTCTTTGAAGTGGTTTTATGTCGACTACGGATTGGGCATACACACCTCACACACAATTTTTTGCTCACAAAAGAAGACCCACCAATATGCGAGAACTGCCAAGAACCGCTCACAGTGATACACATTTTACTAACATGTAAACATATCGAAACACAGAGACGAAACCTTCTGCAAAACTTATACAAGTTACACATACCGTTACACCCTGCCTTAGTTTTAGGAGATGATGCACTAGTGCCATTACCAGACCTTTTTAAATTTCTAGACAATACCGGCTATTTAAACAGGCTATAGACCAACACAGCCTTTGCTGTTTTTAAATTTTTACTCATAACACCTTGTGTTTGGCGCAGCATAGCCTTAGTCGCTTTTGCGCCACTAAACCCCAAATAACTAACTTAACTAAAATTTCTCTAGGCAGTAGTGGCAAAGCCGTAGCCCAACAACAAGTTCTGTTAAGGCTTCACTTAAACGGATGCACTCAATTTATATGACCAATTATGGGTGAATTTCATGCCTCTATATACAAGCAACATCGACAGGCAGTAAAAGCAAATGATCACTCACAATACGGCTTCATGATTCAAATAACAGTAGTATACCATACATAGCAAAATACAAAAAAGAAAGACCACACAGTCTTATCTGCACTCACGTACAGCGCAAATGACTCCATCAGAAGCAAACTCGCATGTTTAAGGCCATCGTGTGTCAAATAACAGCACAATTGAAAACAATAAAAACAAATATAGACAAGGGAGATACATCCTATCCAATGTCGCATTATTCAACGAGTCTTACACAAAACGTAGCATAATCTTCACTTCGTACTTACCTCGAAAAGCAAAAACTGTTGGAACGGCATCTGGCCTCAATTTCTTCAAGCCATCTTGCCTTTTCTGTTCGAAGCTTGAATCTTCGAAATGAGCCTGCAATAAATGTCACCACACGGCCGTTAGCATAATTAAGTAAGTGCATTCACGTGAACGTTCCGAACGGGGCTGCACGCAAGACGCATTAGAAGGAAAATCTTTCAGCCGTACAAGTTCGCGAAGCGGGCGCTCGACTGTTCATTGTAATGTAGTTCACAACTGATAAAAACTATATGTGCACATTTGCCTCTGAAGTCCGTCCTCAAACGTGTTCTCCCATTATGCATTCGTAGCTTGATCATTCTGTGCACAAAATAGATGCAACAGCACACCAATAGTAAAAGTGCCGATGCAGCTTCAAACGCTCATTGAACTACCAACTCAGGGCTTTTGGCGAGAAGTTCCGTTCAGTAGTGTAAATATTTTGTCGGGATGGAAGCGGTGACTCGACGTCAAAGAAGACACGTCAATTTACGCGTCTTAAAAAGAGCGCGGGCTGCACATATCTTATCGACAACCGCGTGCTCGAGTGATCCTCGCTACTCGCTGTTACAACAGGATAAAGCACCACGTCGACTAGTCGCCTAGCCTCTCAGTCGAGACACATTTGTGATCAGCACCACGCGGCTCAATTTCACGCCCGTGGAAAGCCGGCGCGAGCATGGACAACACATCCAGGTGAAAAAGCTCTTGAAACTACAGCTGATCTTCCTACTCGCGACACATAATCCCAGAAACGACACGTTCGATTATCTGGATACGTTGAGACGGTCAAATTCATAAAGCTTATTCTACAGCGAAAGAAAAACAACGAGGAAAACAGACAGTACTCACATAGCAAACACGTGAAGCTGTGGTGGGCTCCCAGCAGTCTCGCTTCACTTGCGCGAGCCAGCGTTTTCTTCGGCTCGGGCTGGTTGGGAAGCGAAACATTCGCACGCCCTTCCTGCAGTGGTTAGTGCACAGAGGTACGCAACAACCAGGCATTTTTGCTCCTCAGGCTTCGCTGACCGCATTTAACACGTTTCCACAGCCTTCGACGCTGCCTAGACGAGGATTAAACGCGATTCCGCTGCACGGCTCACGGCGGCAAGCACAGAGCAAACTGGTGTGGGGACCAAGATGGCGCTGCGTCTCTGTCGGGCAACTATGTGTTTTGGCGGCCGGCGGCATGTGGTGTGTCAAAGGCTGACACCACTCTAGACGGAAGTCCCGTATGTAGGCTCTCTAGAGTTCCCGCGATGCGAGCGCCCTCACACGCCAGAGCGCGCTTCTCCTCTCCACTCACTCTCCGCTACTCCGCCCGCAGCACCGGCTCCGCTTGCTAGGGGCGAGGATAAGCGCGCGTGCCCGCAGCTGTTGCTATGGGAGAGGGAGTGAGAGCGGAGAGATAACACCTGGCGGCGCGCGGACACCTACAGACGCCTGACATGCCCCGACTAAGAAATGCATTCGCATTTCCCAGGGGCGAAGCTCCTTAGGGTGTGGGTCTGTCCCTCCTCTGTAGTATGTAGTATACTCGCGGACAACTTTCTGCGGCAATGAAGGGAAAGCTACGGGCGCGTGGATGCTGCACATGCGTTAGCGCGCCAAGTAGTCCGGCAGCGTTTGACAGTGCTTTTGGTTGCTCGGAACGGACGCTGAATTAACGCACCTTTCACGTGCGACGGTTTCGCGTTTCACCAGACGTGGTAGGTAAGAGCCGCAAAATAAGTAAACTTTTACGCTCAGCGGTGTGTTCTGTCTTACTTACCTGTTGTTAATAAGCTGTTTATGTTTTCTCTTCCCCAGCCTAAACCAACGTGGATTAAAACGAGGGACTCTTTTCAGAAGCTCTCTCGCTTCTGCGCGCTTTGCCTCCGTAGCTTTCCCTTCATTGCCACAGAAAGTTGTCCGCGAGTATAGTAGTAGGTAGCCACGTCTACTTTTATGAAAAAAAAAAAGATTCCGAAAGTTGTGTCCGTAGCGCGGAATCGAACCAGGGACCCCTCGCTTCCAAACGCGCGGCGCTAACCACTACGCCAAGAAGCGCACATGGACACATGCACCACGATGACAATAAATACCCAACATTAACGAAAGACTGCGCGTTTCTAACGCGTTTGTGCTAGCGCGTTACGGCCCGTGTAAGAAGCTGGTGTAAGACGCTGTGGCCTCTCCGCCTTACCCCCGGATTCATAAACGCTCCTCGACTTTAACTTGACTTGCCACAGCCTTGGGCAGCGCGTTCGAAACGCGTTGAAGGCGGTGGCAAGTAAAGTTCAAGTCGAGGAGCGTTTATGAATACGGGGGTTATACTCTCTCAGCAGTCATGTGATGGCGTCGGCAAACGTGGTGCACGTTCCAGCATGTGTAAACGGCTGCGTAAGACGCTGTGGCCTCTCCCCCTTACTAGAGAGTACTGCACGTTTCTAACGCGTTTTTGCTAGCGTCCCCTTAAGCGGGAGATGGTGCGATTATAATGAAGGGCGCTGTTATAAAGTAGGAATGACGTCACATATGGCACGTGTCATTGGTGGAAGTCAATCGTTCGATTTACTGCGGCGAGACTGGGCGAATTACACGGCAGATTCACGGTTTACCGATGATTCCCTGCGGAGCTTCTCACACTCATCATCATTCACCCCTTGGATATGCGGTGTTTTTTTTTCTCATAAAGGTAGACGTGGCTACTTACTACTACTACGACGACTACTACTACTACTACTACTACTACTACTACTACTACTACTACTACTACTACTACTACTACTACTACTACTACTACTACTACATACTACAGAGGAGGGACAGACCCACACCCTAAGGAGCTTCGCCCCTAAAAATAAAGAAGCGCAGTGCGTGCTCAAAGCGCAAGCTCGGCACGCGCAGTGTAGTTCCAGAAGCCAGCCATGCTGGTCTTCGCAGCCGCCGCTCGGCTCACCGCCTTCGCCCTTCTGAGTAGGGGACGACGGCACGGCTAGTACAGCCGCCGTCTCGTCATCCTACAGTGGTGACCGGGGAGAACGCGTCTTCCTCCGAGCGACACGCTGCTATGGCCACCTGGCCGGAGCCACAGTTTGACCCACCATTGCCACCGTTCTCGTCCAGCAACGTCGGCGCATGGTTCACCCAATTCGAGGCTGCTCTGGAGCTTAACCAGATCTGGATTCAGGAGTTCAAGTACGCAGTACTCCTTGACGTCCTACCGCTTGCTCTCCAGCTCCACCTCGGCGTTCCATCGCCTGGCGCGCACCCGTACGACGAACTGCGGCAGTGCGTGCTCGACTTCTACGGTGCTGCCTACCACCCTCTTCCAGAGGTAGACCGTGCGGTGCGCAAGTCATCTCTGCCATTACCCTCACCGCCAGCACCAGACGCGTCTGCTCCTGAGCCCGCATGTCATCGTCCTCAGGCCACCTCATCGCCGTTATCGCCACCGACGATGACACGGGGCAGTGGAGACATCGCCGGCCCAAAGCTGGCTCCCGTGCCGCACCCCATCGGGTCTGTCTCCGACTTCGTTCCTGCCACTGGGTCTCTGATTTACTCTCTACCCGACCCGTCCACGCCGTCCGCTGACCCGGCCTCCGATCCGGCGCCCGAGCTCTGCACCGTGCCGACTCCGCTGCCTCCGACCTTGCCGGCTATCGCCACAGCGGACACAGGCCACGACCTTCTGTGACCCACACTGCATCCCACGTCAGGCGTCCTCAACGAACCACCGGACGCTCCAGCGGCCCCTGAACCCACTTTGCCTTGCTGGCCAGTGGCTTCCTCATGATGTGCATCACCTGCTGCGCCGGATCATTGTCGCCTCCCGACAAGGTATGCCACATCCCCGTGCGATGCACGCATTGAGGCCCGTCCAGCAGTTCAACTCCATCGCTCGTGCACGCACCCTACACGCCAAGCAACGGGGCGGTACGTAATACGCCGCCGACAACGCTCGCGCGGGTACCACCGGCGCATCATTCGCCTCAAAGGCCTCCCCGTTCCTCCTTCAAGACGTATGGGCCGATCATTATATCGTCGGCTGGACGCGCCCCTCCCAACAGTGTCCGTTCAGCGAGTCCCTCGACGGTTGCGGAGCTCCTAGTGCCGCCCGCCTGAGTAGTGGTGGCGACCTAATGCCTTCAAGTGCACAACTCGGACTGGCTACGGACACTTTTCAATCGCGATTCAACTGCCTTGTCTTTTCGACGTTCCGTCTGGACGGGGGGCCCTGTACCGCCCACCGACGCCACAACGCGGGGCGTTTCGGTCGGCGCTCTCAGCCGGTGCCTTGGAGCCGGCTGTCAAAAAAAAGGAAAAAATAAAGGAGCGCAGCGCGTGCTCGAAGCGCAAGGTCGGCACGCGCCGTGTCGTTCCAGAAGCCAGCCACGCTGGTCTTCACAGCCACCGCTCGGCTCACCACCTTCGCCCTTCTGAGTAGGGAACGACGGCACGGCTCGTACAGCCGCTGTCTTGTACTCCTACAAGCTCACCGGCTAGGCCAGCGCCGTACTAATAACCATCGCCCGATTACTGTTAAATTTTTTAACATCAAATCCAAAACGAAGTTCTGAGCAACGCATCCAAGTTAAAGGACCTCGAATCACCCGAAGTCTGGTTGGACGAGGATTGCTCTCCTAAAGTGCTACTTAAAAGGAAAATGATGCGGAAATTTCGCCAAGGAGCACCACAGGGAAAATGAGCGGTTTACTGTGCGGTACAACAAACTGCACATTAAGAGCGGCATTTATATTGCTACGATTCCTCCTCAGATCGTGTTACTCCTATCTATGCCTGATCAGAGCTGACCACGAAATGACACCATGAAAAACAAGAAAACCGTCACAGCAGCTCCGATTTGCTTGCCCTGGGTGAACTTCCGCAGTATATTTTATAAACTTGACGTTTTAAGAACGATCATGCAGACGTGTTCCACCGATCTCCTTATCAGAACGGAAACCTGGCTTTCCGACGACATCGTCAATAGTGATCTGATGTTCTCATGGACTGTTTGCGCATCAGCAGACGGTCGCATCCTGGCTTCGCGGGTTGCTCGTCCTGCCATCACAAGTGGCGGCGCGAGGCCGTGAGAGCTTTTCATATCCGCATTTCAGAGTCTGCCTCCATGCTCGTGTTTATACGCTGTTGCCAAAGCGCCAGATGGCTAACAGTATGAGCTCGTCAACGCACGAAGAGTGTATAGCTTGCGCGCGTGAGAAGCAGTTGCAGTCGTGTATAGACCGTTTTCAGCAGCGCGCACGGAAGCAGCAACGTGTGATAAGGTGATGGCGCTGGCATTATTGGCCTCGCGGGGCCAATAATAGGGCAGCGACGCGGTCGTACGACTGTAGGCATGGGCGAAGGTGCGGAGAGCGCCGTTTTTTCGGGTGCACCGATGGACAGCGGCTGTATCGACGTCGCCAAGCGTTGACCCATGGTTGAACGAACATGTAAGTAATAAATTGTCATTTTAACGTCGTATGTGCTCGCGCTAGAGAGCTCTGGTACATCTTGCATGCGCGTCCCTACTTCCGGCCTTCAAGCTCTCGAAGGCGTCTTGTTGATGTCAGTTGGCTCGTCCCTTACAGTTTCGTTTTTGTGCCGAGTGCGGTGTATTTTCACCACGATCTGGTTGTTTGAAGTGGTTTCCCAGCCTTTCGCGTTTTTCATGACGGCCTCGAATGTGTGTGCTTGAGCGCCGGGTGAAATATCGTCTGCGCTTGCTTGTTGACATCTCGCTCGCTAGTATTTTAGCTCCCCGCGTATATTAAGGTAAGCGCTTACCTCGATTATGGTGCTGTGATCTCCGTGGAGTTCACCAGCGCGGCGGGGAAGCAACAGTTTCGCGTAGTTGACTTCAGAGCTGCCGATTGTTGAATGTACCAACTGGATTCCCTCAGAAGCATGTTGTTTCATAGTAATACCCCTGTCACACGGATACACAGTCACGTTCGATTGCGGTCGAGCTTCGATCCAAATCGAATCGGTCGTGATCAGCTTGCGCATCACGACCTATCACCATCCGCACCTGCGCGCCATGCATTCCGGAGGCCAGGCTTCGCGGCAGCGGTGCTAGGTGGCACCGATTGTTCTTAGGGAAGCGCGAAAGAGGAATCCCACTGCCACCACACCCTTCACATATAAGTCCTTTAGTCCATGGCAATACGTTGTGTCCCTATATTGATTCAATGCCAAACGCATTACCATAACAGTTATCGTGAAAGGGGATCAGCAGAATGTTTAGTTCAATGTTTACTTTATCGAGAACCGAAAATCATTTCATTTGTTACAACATGAATCAATTATTCGTCCAAAGTTATCTCTTCACTCTGCCTGTTGTTACATATCTCGCCCTGTCCAGCAGTAACCTCTCTCTAGCCTGCATTTTGTCGCCATCGTCAGCATCACTGTCATCATACGCATATTTTTACTAATTGCAATACGTTGACTTATCCCAGTATTCTTCAATTACCTGTGTTTCTGGGGCTTGCGCAAAGAACCCCCAGGTGGTGAAAGTTAACCTGGAGTCCCCTGCTCCTTACAAAATGTTTTTCACGTTTCAGTCACTAACGAGTCACCCACCAGTCACCCCTGTCACCTACCTGTACACTTGACCTCCCTGAAAACCTCATCTGCAGGCACCAAGTAGACTTTTCTGTATAATATGCTTGCCCAGTATATATATATATCTATATATATATATACAAGCACACACACTGGGCAAGCATAAACGCTCAGCCACCCCGGCGGATATAGGGACACGATCGTACATACTTTTGCCGTCATTATGGTCCTCCCGCTGCACTGTATCAAACAAGTGTAAAAAGTCATAACGTGCTCATGTTGTGCCTGCGCTCCGTTAGAGGAAGAAAAGGTGAATATATATATATATATAAATGGACACGTTTCATAATTACAGTTAAATAGGTTTCACCGTTCAGTCAACCGTGAGTCACCCACCAGTCTCATCCATGTAGACGTAGTCTGCAGACATCTCTAATGTGCGTGTATATATATATATATATATATATATATATATATATATATATATATATATATATTCTGAGCCATGCCACATTTTATCATTGCGGTTAGTTGTTCCATTTTGAAAACTTGGCACAGATTGCTGCAAACAGTCTGACATTGGCAGTAACCTAAGGCAATTAATAATAATTGAAATAATGTAGTGGCAATATAATCTGCATGAAATGCAGCAGTTGTACTATGGGTCAATTCACAGTGTGGACTTAAGTACACATATGCATGGTTCCACACTTAGTCCCTTGTCGGATGCTAGTTACAAACCATGCTTGCATCTACCAAAACTTGTTCGCTCAGTAGAAATCCGAGGTTAATCTAGCGTTGAACCCGATTCTTGAAAAAACTGGAGTGCCCATGCCCTAGAATGTCCAATTTAGGTCACATTTTGTTAGTTCCTAGAACATCTCAAGCATGTCCATGAGCTAACCCTTAGTGTTCGCATGAAACAAAGTAGGATCAGCGGAACCCATGCAACTTTATACTCCAGCCAGCTTACATAAAAGCTTGCCAGAACAGTGTACAGGCCACACAGGCCCGTGATAATAAAAAAGATACTCACCACATAGGCTATTATATTCATCAATCAATCAACCTTTATTTGACATTCATTTATTTACAAAACAAAAGCTTGCACAAGTACTAAACGCTGCTAGTTTGCAGCTTGACGAGATTTTTATTCTTCACAGCAATGGAGACAGAAATACAGGCAAACGACACATTTAGTTGGCGTCCAATTCAGGCAATGTCTTATCGGCGATACATACCTGAAGTAGATATATGCAATGTACACCTGTAGTTATTCGTTTCAGGTAAAGATTTCAAACTGAGCACATAAATTTTCCAACGAACGTGAGATATATCAGAAACACTAAAATCAAATTTATGTGCACAGGCAAGTCAACTAAGTACATTATGAGTACAGACATGTCGCACACTGTAAACATTAACAGTTGTTAGAGAACCACAAACTTCTGCACACACGAAAGTGCGTGTGTGTGTGGGGGGGGGGAGGGCATTCATGTATTGCTGCTTTGGCAAATACTAAAAAACAAGCATTTCAGTGGCACAGACAAACAGTAATTCTTACAGCTAATTCACAGTAATGGAACAATTTACTCGGTTTGAACTAGACAGACTAAACGCTCTGAAAGAAAACGCTCTGAAAGAAAGTCAGTCGTATGAGAGCACTTGACCAGTGTTTTTGAGAGCATTTAGAGCAAATAATATGACCATTACATGACGAATATACATAAAAACACAAATAATGTACTCATAAAAATGTGTATAGGCACGATTGTATGACAGGAAAATAAACACATCAACCTGTTACGCTGAATTGCAGGTCTCTAAATAAAAAGCCTGTACAAATAGAGTACATGCAGTCTATATATGAAACACAAAAGAAACCACAGACAAAACAACACAAGCAATTCTGAGGGGCATGTGCAAGGAGCAATAACAGAAAAGCATATATCAACAGCATGAGCAACGGCAGTTTTTGTGCTGGAACAGCATGAGAGGAGTACAAAAGTAATGCGAACCTTGTCGTTCCAATCATTCTTAAAATTTAGTAAGCTTCAGAGTATTCTCCTTGAGAGGCGATGTACTTTTACCATCGATTTTTCGATTACTCAAAACTGTTCTGAAGTTCTACTAGTTTAAATTTGCGCAAGGATGCTGCTTTGCCAAATGATGCTAGCAACGGTGCAGTATGCGCTCCAAGTAAGGTATTTTAGTATTTTCTCCCCTAGCGGCATTAGTATAAAAATTTTCATTACTTCTGGCTCCCTCCCTCCTCATGCAAGGCCATCCTTATGCTGCTTCAAAAACGTACTTGCTGGCAACACAGCACAAAAATGCCTTTGATGATGACTGCAATAACATACATTTCTGTGGATTTTCACAATCCATCTCCACTCCATCTGACGTGCAAACTTCATGTATGATGGCTCCGCTCAAGTTATCGGCAAGAAACGCTTTTACTACCTGCAGTTTGCACAAATGAAAAACACGCGGAACCCATGCACATGATTGATGTCCCTCTATACAAGTTGCAAAAATATTCTCGATCTGGCCAATTATACCATTGATGCAAACAAATCAGTTAAGGTGGCACGATTATCAAGGCCCTTCGTGCAGTAGAGGAAACCATGAATTAACAGTTTTTTAACGAGATACCACGGTTATAAGCCTCTCCTATTCAAAAAAATGTAACCGAAGTGCTCTGAGTGCTTTCGCATGTCCAGGTGCGTTGACTGGGCATCCTCAAAATGGGAACATTTGTCCCACATGATAGGAAGGTTTGATAAAAAATAAAGCTTCTCAACCAATTGGCAGCCATTATAGCATGTGCCATTTACAAGTTGAGCAAGCTGCCCATTCAGGCCCTCAAATGCATATGCTATATAGTTGCATAATTGGCCCCAGACTTCCACTGATGCGACAAGGTGTAATAAAACGTGGGCTTCGTATGGCCTATGTACTATTCCATAAAGATCTTGGTACTTCCTCGCTAATTCATACACTGCCCTGCCAGCTTCTTTCAGTTTTTCTGCGGCGGCTGTGTCAGCACGAACAAAGTGCACCACCCTCACAAACTTCAAGCAATTCTTGTAATATACTCTTGGCAGAATTTTATGCAACACTACTTGAGAATAAAACAACTCGTTGCGCCACTCTGATGCTTTCCAGTACTTCCCGACTTTAACCGAGCGCGGCAGCCTAGAAATATCCCGGATAGGTTTCAGCCGCTGGTCGCTTTCATAAATTTAGCCTCCAAAATTGTATGGAAACAAAATGGAGGTGTCAAACCACATGCATGCTATGCTCCTAACAAAGCCAGCGCACAAAGCATGCATGTAGTCGACAACGAAACCTTCCGGAAATAAAAAAAATTCCAAATGGTACAGCACACTTGAACGTTTGACACCACATTTGGCTTGCAGTGTTGCCTCTGCTTTAGCAGCATTTTGCAAACATGTCTCTCGTGTTCTGGCCGCTGGTCCAGGAGAGATAACAGGGTACACGCGGAGATGACTGCTGCCTTTCTTAACTACTTGTCCCTCATGCATGCACCATACACAGCCATAAGAACCATTAAATTGGCTCATGTTCATAACCATGGCTCTGGCCACTGTGTCGACTCATCAGGACCCTGGAAAAATTCGCATCTTTATAAGATTTCCTTTCAGGTCTGTGGACTGGAAACCACTGCTGGAAAGAATGTTCATTTGTTCAACAAATGACTTTAGAATGGAACCCATTTTAGGTTTTGTGGGACCGAACCACAATACAGCTAGGAGCATGTGTTTCGTTCTCACTTCCTGGGGCAATTCATTTTTTTTAAGAAGCAGCGGTCAGGTGCTGTACCCAGTTGACTCATAAAGAGGAATACCGTCTGTATTTTCCGTTACTGACAAGTCATGAGTAGACGCTGGCAGGTTGTGGTAACCCTGGCTTGCCGTCAGCTCGCCTACATCATATGACAAATGTCTCGGCAACAAGTTAAAAATTAGTTCAGTGAGCGAAAGCTTGTCTTTGACTTGTTTGGCAATATCAAATGTCAGAAAATAGCTTTCATTTTTTTAGTGTATCGAGAACAAAATCGGCACCACAGGTAGAACAGTGCAGTTCTTGTGCCTGGCTCTCCCCCAGATAAAGTGAGCAAGATGGTCAATACAAATGTAATGTGGCATTCTCCCTAGCATTGGTAAACTGCTTAAAACAGTTGTACGTGGACGTTGGTATGGCGGCTTCTTTAGCCACGTGGGCTTCAATGAGCTTTAAGAGGCTCTCATTTTCCTCCTTTGTAGCGTTACGCCGCAGGCAATGTCCAAGAATAAGCATCATGCTCTCACCAATGGTCACGCGTGATCAAGAGTAGAGTTGCTCATCCGGCGAAATAACAAAATAAGCAGTTTTGAATACTTAAGACCGTAATTACATCACATCACCAGTATACAGAAATACAATGCATAAAAATGTTAGGTTAACCGGTTTATGTGCATAGTAAAAAGCTACAAATTCAACCTTTTGAGGAGAGTGATGCAAGCTATGCAAGCTATGTCAAAACAAGAATTCTAATTTATCTGTTCCTTTCCCTTCTCAAATGCTTCGTTTGCTCTCTTTTGCTATGTGGTTATTGAGACACAGGTTGTGTTAATCGGTCAGCTTGCTAAGCGCAATGGCAGTAAATTCACACTGAGTAAGCACAGCACCCTTCACTGCGCAGGTGGCAACGTGCTACATTTGTGTATATTCAGAAAAAGCATGCAAATCATGTTTTTGTTTTTTAACAAGTCACCATGATGAATTTCACCGTGTGAAGAAGTCCAAATATGTCGAAACAATTCTACTCTACATCAGTAGCAACAATACGCAGTACAGTTTAGACACCTTTGGCGGCATTACAGAGGAATTCATCTACAGGAGTGTCGCGTTATGAGCGGGCATTTTAGCTCTTTTCATTTTCCCTGAACGAGTGCAAAGGATGGCAAGGGCTAAGACAAGGAAGGATGGGTGGTCACCTGCTTGAACAGTAGAATTTTCAGTAATCACAGAATGTGTCATTTAATACCTGAGGATATGACAAGACAGATGCTCTTCTTAGTTTAATGCCTAGAAAAATGCAGCGGATGGACACGTGTCTATTTCCAAAAAATAAGCTAATTTAATGCACATAATTGCGACAGTGCCAACCAACCACGAGCGGGAGCTTGTTATGGTAGCTGAGAAATTCTAAAACTACCAGGTACTTTCTTTCATGGTGAATTGTAGCGAACAACAGATAAAGAGAAACCAATGTGAAATGAACAGTCCTTCATGACAAGCAGCAGTGTCATGAACAAAACTAGCAAGGAATGAACCTTTCATTAACAAGTTAGGTCCCACTTGGAACTTTTTGGGGAGGAGAAAGCACGTGCCCGACTCCAGTGCCCATGAGTAAGACTACTGAAAACACGGACAAGTTCTGATGTCTGGTTCTCTGAGGGTTCATGCTGGGGTGACAAGTCCTCCGCATCACTGTAGTACAAGGATGCATTATCCAGCAGGTCACTTTGCAGAGCACCAGCAGGCTCTTCATCTGTAGCTGAATGTGCTTCTTAATCCCAGTGAAATAGACATGTGCTGTATTATTACTCAAGAAGATTGTACCAATAATGCAGGCTTACTGTGTCACTACACATAACTGCAGAGAGTGTAACGCAAATGCCACAGATGAGCTATAAAGAGTAACTCGATTATGCATAAGGCTAGGCAAAGTTCAAAGTGAACACATGCAAGAAGGTTGTAAGACAACAAGGTATATAGCTGCAAGAGTGTAACGCAAATGCCACAGATGAGCTATAAAGAGTAACTCTATCATGCATAAGGCTTGGCAAAGTTCAAAGTGAACAGATGCAAGAAGGTTGTAAGAATTCAAAGAAAAAGTTGTGCAATATTTCTAATCACCCTCCACTTCACAGCGACTGATAAATACTTTCGTACAGTCGATTGATTTGTCTACTAATAGTCGTGTTACTAAGAATTTTTTTCAATAAAATATCATTTCAACTGAATGAACATTTATTTCCTGACCAGCTTGCAACGCAAATCGAATTACAACTATCGTCATCGCACATTTAATTCCATTAAATCTGGCCGTGTGGCACCGACACCAACATTTATTGACGTTAATGCACTGAAGGCCTCAACTCAAATGCCATGTAATGTGTCAATGTGGCACGGGTATAAGTTCGCTGAGAGTTTTAAATTACACACATGCCAGTAGGGTGGCATTCGGCTCGATGACCGACGTCCACGCATGCTGATATCGCCGCCACCGTTTTTTTCATCCCCTCCCCGTTTCTTTTGCAAACAAAAGTTTGTCCAATGAACTGTTTCAGTTTATTTGTGAATTTCGCCTTGTTCGCTACCTGCCTGTGCACCGGCCGCACTACGTGCCAACACGCGAAATACAAATTATTATACGCGAACATTCGCAAAGTCACAATAGCAGGTTTGTGTGTTAAAATGTTCCTTCACAGGTCTTGCAAGAGAAGTAAACAGTAATTTAGTCACACTTACACTTTGTGCGATATACAGCTGCTCATTGCTTGCTTAAGGAATCCCATGACTTATGGAGCCGAGGGATGCATCTGCTGCTGTGTGCATTTTAGCACTGCTGGCTCGATCGTCGAGGAAGTCTTCAATCGTATATCCTTCGCCATTTAAAGCGTCAGCCGGCATGCCCACTGCAGACGCTGCATCCTCCACTCTGTGTTCTCCTGGCTCTCGAACTTTGAACTTCGTATCCCCAAGCGGCGAAGGGCCACCACTATGAGCCGCTTTCTTCGCGTGTCTGACTTCTGTTGAGCGAGGATTCGCAATATTGTCTCTGAACAGCCACTCTCGGTATCTTTTCTGGCATATTTGCAGAACAAGTCCGGTAAACGGCGGCAGCTAGCAATTTCAAGCGGGGACTGTCACATCGACGAACTACATACGTACAGTACCTGCATCTTGCCCTTACTCGGAAAGAGGCCACACATCCTGCGTTTTGAAAACATTCAATAGCCATAAGGCGCCTTTTATTGCACAGTCGCGATGGCCATCGGTGCGTACCAACACGCGTGTCTACGAGGATATTAGTTGACTGACGCGTTTCTAGTAGTTGATTCGAGAAAAATTATACGCTTCGTTTTCAATGCATTTTTATTTTTGGGAGATTAGGATACGCCTCCTAGATGACGCAAGAAACAAGCAAGCGAAAGACAAACTCAGAGCTTGACACCCAATGTTCAAGTACAAGTATAATTGCTCAATAATGAGATTTTAAATTTTATTATCGGTATTTTTGTGCACACCTACGTATTCATTTGTCATTTGTTTGTAGTGTTTACGTAAAAATGTAGCCAAAATGAAGTAAAATGTCTTTTCATTTTATAGCCACTTTAGCTCCTTCGGCTATACCCAGCTATAACTTCAGTACATTGTAACCTAGTCAAGCCAGTTGTGATCTTTTCTCGTGCTATTTTGTTCTGCGTCGATTTGCAGATATATATGTTTATTTCGTGGCACAAATAATGTCTCATATCTTGGTTAAATGGGCTTCGACTGAGCATTGGGACGTCTATCCAACCAAACGAATGGTCGATGTCGCTACTGCGATGTCGAATGTGAAGGATTGTACTGTGGTAGAGGCGCTAACAGGCAAAACTTTCAATGCTCTCTGGAAGGACGACGACGAGCCGAGCGAGGCATACTTGGTGGCTGCTGGTAAGTGATAATGAAAATCAGTTCAATTTATATTTTATTTATCTATTTATTTATCCTGCTCCCAGTGCGAGTACTTGACCTATTAAAGGCGCTTCGTTTCGAGCCTGTGGTGCTGCCATGGAGATCCGTTAAGTATGCATCCGCGGCCAATATTATTCGTGATCTTGCTCGTTAACTTAAGAAGGAACCACACGCGCGATTGAGCGAGCGATGACGCGACGAGAACAGCCGAACTTGTCGCTCCTCGATGTCGCTTCGCCTTTCGCGCGTGTAATCGCGGCTGTGTGGTTCAGGCTTTACCAAATGTGGTTCCTTCTAGCTGGGCAAATATTGCACACGGGACTATATCGCCTGATTGTCGTGCGCACCCCGTTTACAGCACGGGTCTTTTGCGCACCCTGCTAGTGTAATCTTGAGCTATGCTGAAGGTAACACTGCATCGTTGAGTACAGCCCCCCGTTGTTTACTTTGACCCAGTAACGGTGCCTGCAGGAAAAGGGTGTGCTGTACCTTGCGTAAAAGAACTAGCCGCCCCACAATGCGTTGGATTGCATAGAATGAACCTGCATCTCGGCGGCCCATGGGTGCACTCGTGTTTCTCAAAATTAAAAGTGATGTCGGGAAGTGTGACTCTAGTACAAATGGCCCAACGCTTGCACGTACTGGGCCTCAGAGGCGTGTGTATCTAATGTGCATTATATCCGCAGGTGAGGCAGACAAAATGGAAACAAAGAGAACAAAGCTAGCAGCACGCGCAGAACGCATCTCTTTCGCAAAGGTAAGTGCAGTGGATGTACTCGATAGTGGAGTGCAAACATCCTCAGCTTGCATAGTGGCAGAGAGAGAGAGAAAAAAAAGGTAAAGGAAAGACAGGGAAGTTAACCAGGTTATCTCCGGTTTGCTACCCTGTACCGGAGGAGGGGTAAAGGGATGCGACAGGAGAGAGAGAAAAAAACAATTAAAAAAGGTAAAAAGGTAAGAAAAGAAAATCTCTCTCTCACACACACACACACACGCACACACACACACACACACACACACACACACACACACACACACACACACACACACACAAGAGAACTGTTACTGTGAGCCCTGTCACGCAGTCTGCGAAAGCGTTCTCGTGTTGCATAGTGTCAACGTTCCATCCTACGCCGCACAGTGTAGAGTCAAAATTTGTCACTGAGTCCGTTGTTTTTAAAGTAACGCAGCAGTGACTTCAGGGTGGCTCGTGCCGTCCTTTATGTAGGCCAGTTTCCAAAGATGTTGTTTTTTGTATTATTGGGCGTTTGCCCAGTTTATCTATCGTGGCTGAGAGAGGTGCTCTCTGAGGGTGGAAACGAGGGCACTCACAAAGAAAGTGTGTAGTTGTTTCGTTGCACCCGCAGCATTCACGACGTGGGCCATTGGCCATTCCGATAAGAAAGTAGCACGCACTTAAAAATGCTACTCCAAGTCATAGACGGACTAGAAGTTTTCAGTCCCGTCATAGAAGGTCAAACGGAATACGGAGCTGTAAATTCCATAGTCGCAATGCCAACTGTCCCAAGGACCCCAGCCGCCTGTTTGAACGACACACTTGCTTTAATGCTCACTAGTCAGAATATTCGGTTAATAAATTTCTGCTGTTAAGAATTTCACGAAATTTTATGTGTCAAAGTTGTTACTGGTATGACGGAAGCGAGTGCTTGCGCAATGCAACAGAACATGATGGAGCAACTGTGCCAGTTATGCGAAATGTAGCATAAAAACAAAAACCTTTATGTTAGCCTTCCCTCGCTTGTGAAGCTGAAAACAAATCTCAAGCGCACTAATGCCATCAAACAGCAATTAATGAATCACCGTGCCATTGAATATGGCAGGTCCTATCATCCCTCCATGCGCACTTCGCAGGATTTCGATGTATTCCGAGAATGCGTAGAAGTAGGAAAACCTGTGGACATTGTAATTTTTAAGTACTGTTTAGCATCACTTTTCATGGTTTATGGTCTTGTTGGCATGCTGCAGTTCTGTGATCATCATTTCTTGGACCACCTTGCTCAGGTTCCGACGCTTATCCCCTTCATCCGTTTAACAGTATTTAAGGGCCACTAAAGGGGAAAATGATTTCTTATTTATGAGTAGATGACCCTTCCACAATACCGAAACCACCACTCTTATCACGAGAAGCCGCTTGGTAAGCCAGAAAGAAGCGAAAAACACAGAGGCGAGTGGCGACGCCACCTTGAAGTTCCCGCACCAGCTTACCGTGACGTCATGAATTTTGACAGCGTCTTCTAGGTCTCAGTTAATTCTTTAGCGGTAATGATTGACTACATTTTGTTCTAAAGGAGCCCAAGACAGAATGTGGCACGTTTCGCGAGCTTTTACTGAGCCAACGTGGCCCAAATACGAAACATTATTTTAGAAGTCGTGACGTCACACTGCAGTGCTGACGTTGGGGCTTCCACGCGAAATTCAAGACATCAACTTTGAGCTTCATTTTCTCTTCTAATAATTGACCTATTGCAGTGTAATAAACGACAGCAGAGTTTTCGAAGAATACTTTACCAGTCTAATTTGGTTGTTTCCCTTTAAACACCACTCTCCCCAAATAAAACTAGTTCATTCACACTGCAGTAAATTCTCACAGGAAGCCAGTCTCTTAACATTTTATGGAACTATAATGTGGCTTGCTTACACACATTTACTTTCATTTTGAAAGCTGGAACATACCCAGTGTGTGGTGTGCACTATCTCCTGTATGTTTAATATGGCTGAGCACAAGCAACTGCTTGTGCTCAGCCATATTAGCTGTCAGTTATTGAGCCATATTAGCTGTCAGTTATGTCAGCTGACATTTAAAGGAGTATAGGCTACTATGCATCACTGTGGTGTGCTTCGCTCTTGGTAACCGCAAATTTGGTTAGTCTGCAGTGGTTAACAAAGTGAACAAACCCCTGTTGGCTACTGTTTCTTGTTAGACCCTCTACATATTTTTCAGTGCAGATGCAGCAGTGGGTCCGGGTTAAACAAACTCCTCTGCAGGATGCACATGTGTAATTCTCAATCCTGCAGGGAGAATTGACGTTGCCTTTATACAATTCTGCAAACTTTTTGCAGAAAAAGCAATGCTGTGAACATCTTGCAGAAAATGAGGGGCTAAAATGAGAAAATCCAGCCCTCAAGAAGCAGCTTGAGGAATAAAAATATTTAATCGGTATGTACTATTTATTAGTCATACACATCACCAGTGGCCGAAATACCTTCTTGTGCTGTATATTGCACATTCCCATTCTCCTATACAAGTGCTTCACTCTGAAATTCCTAACCTATTTCTGCTCCACGCTAAGTGAATGTCTACATCCGAGTGTCTGCAGCCTTAGTTGAAGCAGACGATTAACATTAATGGACACTGATAAGCGGCAAGTAAAATAACACGCAAGCTTAAGTACCTGCCGCAAAGACAACAGACGGGGCAGGGAGTAATGTCCGGTGTCGTGACCTGTACTGAAGTTTCGAAGCTGCGCATCATGGCATCAATGAAATCTCTTTCATCAGCAGTCGGTCTTCCTGTACATCTTACTCGGTGGTAGAAATGCTCTCTTAACTTAAACCATCTTCCAGATACTTCCAAAATGCTTCGAAAACTGCAGCGAGCTGTCGACAAGCTCACTTCAGCTGCCGAGGGAACTAACAGGGAAGAAGTTTGGGCGTGTTGGTAGGTCATTGTAATTTTAACTGGGATTCATAGCGCTAAAACGACACAAGTCCCGTGTTCTTCCTCGTCCTTGTGTCGTTTTATCGCTATGAATCCCAGTTAAAATTACGAGGGAACTAAGCCTGCCGAGCCTGAAGAGAACACGGTAAGAGTTTGTTTACTGTAAAAACTTGCTCAGTGTGTGATGTGCAGCATTTGTTTTAACACGAAAGTGTTTTATGCCGGGGTCCACCAAGACTTCACTGACGTATTTCCGTCACGGAAATACGTCATAGAACATAATACAAAGAAAGAAACCAGAGGAAAAAGTTCCACAAACATGCAAAATTTGGAAATCGAACCCACGACCTCTCGGTCCGCGACGATAGATCGCCGAGCGTTTAACCCATTGCGCCACAAACGCATTTGCAGAGAGCTACACAGACGCGCCTTATATATCTAACACTCCTCCGTGTACCCGCGCTCTTGCTCGGGGCGGTGCCGCCGCCTACGAGCAGAAAAGAGAAGTACTGCATTATGACACTAAAGCCCGGCCCACATTCAGCGTTTTCACCGGCGTTTCCTGCCATTGCGTCTCTCGGCGTCGTTGCATCAACGGCGCCGGAGAGGTCACCCAGCCACATGAGACGCACGCAAACAGCGCCAGTCCAGCGTCGCACAATGTGACCAGACAGATTTAACCAGAAGCAGTGTGCAATGTCATTCAAGTGAACTATGAGTAATGTTCCCGATTAAGGTTTTTAAGCCCTGTTTATAGTTCTGCGGCACACACACACACACACGCACACACATTCACGGCAGCGCGCTCGAAGGTACGAGCGGCTGCTTTCTCAGACGGCGCCGCCTCGCCGACGAGACACTGGCGCCACATGGTGGCACGCACGCGAAATGGTTGCTGCGGAAGTCGCTTGCAAAAGTTGCCAGCAGCGCGGCCGCAGCCATGCGCTGATTGGTCGGCGCCAAGTCGGCGCTCATCGATCCGCTTCCGGCGGCGGCGCCGGCGCCGAGATTTCTGGTGTGCCTTGAGTACGACGTTTCGGCTTGGCGCCTCCCTCAGCGTCGACGCTGAGCGGCGCCGGGTCACGAAACGCCAGGAAACGCCGGGAAAACGCCGAATGTGGTCGGGCCTTAACGCGCACCGACAGTGAACGCTTCGGTGGCCTCAGCACTACGACGCCTCGATGCCAGCATTCGAAGGGACGCTGGCATCAAGAAGCACTACCAACGCCACCTAGGTGGCGTTCACCGTACTCAGCACAGCGGAGCGTGGCCTCCGCAATTAGCTCTGAAAATGTTTCTGAAGTTGATCGCGGAGGCTGCAATTACGACGCGCTGTACGCGCTGATTTGACTCGGTGACGATTCAGTTACGTGCTTTGTCTTGCGCGTTGTATTAGTGTGTCAGTTACGTGCTTCGTCTTTCGCGTTGTGCTAGCGTGTGCAGCGTAGTGCAGCTTCCATATGCACGACGGTTGCTCATGGTCATCGACGTTGGTAGTCGTGATGGAGGAGACGTGCCACCAGGCGTCAGCGTGGGTGCATCAACGCCTAAGGGCGCTTTAGCCACAAAACACCAATACACATTATATATCAATGTGCAATAAACATTACACTACTTCTGTGAAGACACGTTTCACTTTCGTGTTCTATACCGATTCCTATATAAGAGGGATCAACCACATTTTTTTCAACTTCTCAGCACCAGTTTAGTTCATGCCTAATTAAAGGTACCCTGAAACTATTTTGACAGATGCACTAAAAAGTTAAGGGAGGCTTCCTAACATTCAGGACCCAGTCTAAATGGTCTGGGTTAGCTGTGTAATATTTACACAATTAGATTCACACGCACAGAAATCGGCATTGCTAGCAATCTGTATGTGGCACTGAAGTGTATGTAGCACTGAAGCACAATCTGTATGTGGCACCCTGCTTTTTTGACTATGATGTAAGTGACATCGCAACAAGGCTTCAACTTCCAAGTGATTATTAAATGTTATTTTGTCATCAAAGAATACAAATATTAAAGCAAAAGACGACTGTCAGTTACACACAGTAGTGACATGCTTCCGGTTACCAGAGCAATCTTGCGGACTAGGCAGTGTCACACAGGCCTTGTCGTGGTTAGCGGTGTGCTGATGTAAGGGTAAAATCATATCACTGTATTTGATCTGAGTTGGCACTTGCAGTTCCCGGTCCATTTCTGCTTAGTGATAAACAAAAGAAACTGGCATGCTTGATGGCTCGACCACACTGCTGAAACTTTTCTCGTAATTGCAAGCAGAAGTAGACGAGAATAATGTCACGCATGCCTCCGGAAGCAGGGGCTGAGCCGCCAGCTGAGAGGCGCAGGAGTTGGAGGAACAACGCAGCCTTGACGCAGAAGAGGAGAGTGGCAATGTTCACTGACGTGTGACGACCTCAATATCACGCTTGTTGAGAACATTTTATTGCAAAAAGGGTTACTTTACCACAATACTCCCTGCCTCATCCCTGTCCTGAAACCAAAGTAAGCCATTTTAGGGCCTTCCTAAAACGGATTGCTTGTAGATTTTATGGTGTTCTGTACTTCAACTATGCAGCTATATTTTGTAAACATAGTCGCATCTTGTGTTCTTTCTAATTGCTACACCGAAACATTGGTGGAAGTGTGATGGTCTCAGACGCCACGCTGACAAGGCTGGAGGAGACATATCGAGATGCTCCAAGCAAATTTGCAAGGGCTCTGATAAAGGTTTTTGTTTTCAATGACGATGAATTGTTGAATAGAAGCCTTTTTGGGCGACAAGTCAATAGCCACACAAAGAAGCCTGTCAAAGGTGCAATGGACCGAAAGAGGTTCTCCGCAGTCCTTGGTATGTCACGGTTTGCGATAACTTAGAACTTGAGGTGAACATTACAAGTGATTCTCATGTGACGAGACTTATAGCAAGTGGAGGAAAATTTGTGCGTAAGCAATAAAGCGAAGAGTAAGGCTTACTTAGGCTACATAATTTACGGCTGCAATCCTTTACATATTGTGCCATTCTCTGTAGTTAATAGGTGAGTTCCTGATTGAAATGCGAACATTTTTTCTAGCGTATCATATTTCAGGTTTAAAAAAACAAGCAAAACATTTTTAGTTTACTTGCAAAGAGTGGTAGCGGAAAGCTGACTGTTTGCCTTTGTGTGAAGCTTTTAAGAAGTTCTGCGATATCTGTCAAAGCACTTTGTTTTTTGCCAGCTTACTTGACGTGTTTACAGTATGCACTAAAGTAACGAATGCTTCTGAAAGAATGCGTGGTTCCAGAAACCAAACTTTTCTGCTTGAAGATATTCCAGTACTGTGTCATGTAACCTATGTAATTCATTTGCTGGCTTCGACTTTTCTAACATACACTGAATTTGACAGTATGTTTAAACCCACTCTGATCGTCGTTTGTGTGAGCCTCAGTCAGTTTTGATGCGGGAAGAATAGAGGCTTCTCGGTTTGTTCTATTGTTCTTCAGCACACCCTATCTCATGCTACACCATTTTTTTTTTATTTTTAACCTCTAGTATTTCCAAGAATTGCAGATACCATCATTGCACTTCATAAATGGGGTCACTTAAATAGCAGGCATCACATTCTCAACAAAGTATAGCTCAAGGCTCGCTTGTTGACATTATTATCCTTTGTAATTCATGATTTTAAGGCACGTGATCCACTTAAGCAATAGTAGTCCAAAGTATCCAAAAGTATTCCGTTTTATCAATTAAAGAATCACGAACTTTGAGGCTGTGTTATTAGTGTTCTGCAAAATGCACTGGTGTCTCAGTTACCCCTCATCTTCTGCAAGAGGACAGTAACTGGGAGACCAATGATTTCTGCCACACATTGAGTACCTATACCCTGAATGTAGTACTGATTATACAGGATCACCTCTAACTAAAGATGTCTATGATATCATTGACGATATTTATGCTGTTGCAGTACGTGCCCTCAAGGCACTTCAAAGCAATTAGCACACATAATGTTGGGCATTTTTGATCAACTGCAGGGCAAAATGTTAATATCAGCAACAGAAGATTTTTAGGACTTGTGAAAATTAAAAAAGATCCTCGTATAAGTGCAATCTATGCCTGCGGGTTTCCTATTTGTATCCTTCCATACCTAATTTTTTTGCAGTCTACGCCTCGTTGTCGAGCTATTACTCTCCCACCTCAACTGTACCACTTCTTGCTTAGATTGAGACATCATTTAGCTAGTTACTTTTGTTCTGTGCTCCATACAACTCTTTCTCCATGAATATCCTCTGACCTACTCTAATATGGCAATTTAAGTCAACACTATCCCTCCTCCCTTTCTGCAGTTTGTTTTTCTCTATACTGTATGGACATTGATTCGTAGCTATTGGCTCTCCGTGATTTATTGCTGCCAATACATTGCTGCATTTTAACCTTGAAACAAGTGGGCAGGCCCTATTATGGTCTGTGCAGTGTTTTCTTAAATGGTTGGATTTTTCCGTTAATTTTTTCATTCCTACAAATGAAAGTTCTACCGAGCTAGGAAATAATTTTGCTGCTGTAAATATTGTACATGCGTGCTTCTAGTAAACATTACATCGCACTTCCCACAGGATACTAAAAATTACCTAGCTGAATCCAACTAGGTTATTTTTAGATGCGCAGGAAAGCTTCGGTGTGTGGTTCCAGCTGCAATGTCTTGCTGCCCTTTCACGCGTATTGTTGCCGCCACCGACTGGAGCTGAACCCGTGATTCGTAGCGCGGAATCGCAGCACGTTGTTAAACCTGTGTTGATGACAGCATCGTTAGCAAGTCTTACTGCACTGAACGGCATTAAATTGACTGTAATATGGCATGCTGAATTTCAGTTCACATCACTTCTATGTCATCTTGGTTGACTGACCAATTAAGGAAATAATTAAAGTTGCATGGCCCTTGTATTTTGCCAATACATGCAAGACATTGTTCCTCATATTGTGTCAGGGTTGTACTTCTCAAGATATGTCCCTAAATGATGTCTCTAAAATTCACTTTCATTCTTTTGCAGAATTGGCATGCAGTAAATTGATGTGCTCCAACCTGAAAGTGAAGCCTGAGTTCCATGCTCCAGAAAATGGGGGCCAAGAGTGACTCCTCTGCCATGGCATCAAGTGGCGAGTAAGGAGTCTTACTACTTCATCGTTCATTTTGCTGTGACAGGCACTCTGACACACAAATTTAGTAGAAACGAAAAAGCGCACAATTTAAGTCAAGCTTGAAACTATGTTGGACAAGAAGGAATAATTTATACCCTATCCGCTATCATCAGCCGTAGGTTACTTGCGCAAAAACAAAAACAGACGAAAGATCACCAGATTGTATGTGGACTGACAAAGCGACCCACTTGAATCATATGGAGCCCATAATTAATAGAAATTGAATTTGACGATGAGATGGTGACAGAGACGGCTCGCTCACGCAGGCTTGAGCACCAGCCGCAACCATGTAAAATGGCTCCCGTATCTCTCTTGCCACTTTGCGCTTTCTTCTGAGCAGCATTTCCGCCTTGTCAAAAGACTTTGCAACGACAATTTGTGCAGTGTGCAGCCAAGTTGCCGAGTGCTTTTACTAGGCTGAGAGCATATCTGTGATACCTGAGCGCCTGATTTCAGCACCCGCATGTTTGTACAACGTAAGCGCAGTTGCATGTGAGCGGTGCCTTTTAAATGACTGCCTCTTCACACGCATGTGCACAAATTTGTCCTATGCGAAGAGGGAGTCGTTTACATGATATCGCTCAATTGCAGCCATGCTTACGTTGAAAAAACGGGCTGGGGCTTGAATCAGAAACCTGGGGAGCACAGATGTGCTCTCAGCCTAACATTGGGCAACTTGGCGGCGCACTGTAAAGGTGCAGTTCCACACTGTCTTTCGACAGTACAGAAATCTTGTTACGAAGCAAGCGCAAAGTGTCGGGAGAGCTACGGGAAGCATTTTTCATGGTTGCCGCTGGTGCTGAAGCAAGCCGTCTATGTCATTACCTCATCAAGTGGGTCACGTTTTCAGTTGTGGTTCATTTTGACTATCTTTTCTCTTATTTTTTTGCGCGTGTAACTTCCAGCTGATGATAGCGGCTATGGGTATAAATCCTTGTCATTCATTAAACTTGGTTCGCCGTTTGCGCTTCACTTGTCGCATTCCTCTTTTTCCCCCACTAACTTCGTGTGTCACAGTGCCTGTCACCCCACAATGAACGCTGAAGCTGCAATAACCAGGGCCTCCTTAAGCTTTGTTCCTTAATCACTACTTCATTCCTTGGAAGAGATTTTTAAGATTCAAACGAGGCAGACAAATAAAGAGACACAAATATAAAAATAATGCTGCATCTTATTTCGATGCATGCCAGTTACCGATACGTGGGGTGCACAGATTCTCTCAAATGTCTGCTTATATGCTGTATCTTTTGACCAAAGTCTAGACAGACTTTATGCAGACATGCTGCACACTGCGGCTACGCAGGCTCAGCTGACTTTCTGCTGAATCGGTGTCATGAATACTACGCGCATTAATTAATCTCGTTCGACGATAAGTGTCAGCATAGCAGACTACAATAGACGCCACGTGGCTCTGTAGTAGAGAATGTTGGAATATGTCGACGACACATTCTGAGTGAACAAAACCGTGCACAAAGTGTGGGCAACCTCACAAAACCTATGGTGAACGCCTGCAGTGCTGGGAGGTGAGAGGGTGACAAAAAGTCTGTCACTTGTCTTCATGTATTCTGCATCCGGGGTGACTCAAGGTCTGTAATATTTCTGCAGAAAGACTGCAACTTTTTTGGTAGGGACGACGGCGTGCCTGATAACGAGATAGTGGTTCTGGCACATAAAGCCTCAGAATATATTTATATCTTCCTATCGTGTCCCCAGTTATCTAATACAGAAATATTTGCATCGCACAATTCCGCATTTCAACATTCCCGCCAGTCGGGGGGATAACCTTCGAGTGGCATAAATCGCAAGTAGCCTACGTCACGGTGTTCACGTGAACGACGAAAGCGCTGATGACTACGAACACACCGGTGGTCTGCTGAATTTCACACGTACGTACACGTTCGTCGTCCGCGGAGCCAGGTGGGAGACGCGCACTTGCGTCTCCCGGCCGTGTTATGGGCAAACGCACGTGCAGCCACCTGCGTCTTTAACGTCACATTGTTTTGCGCTCAAGAATGACGTTTGCATGAAGGGCTATATATCGCGACCAGTCCGGAGGAAGGGAGCCACGTTTACTTTACAGACTTTAAAATTGAACTAAATTGCCTTTTAGCTGTATGGGAGGCTGTCAGTCGTACTTAGAGGAAGCGTTTCTCTTAAGCATGTAAAGCTTATGTTACACTCAATTTAGCCTCCAAGTGTAGTGTCTGCGTGTTTTAATGTACACTAGAATATCGATACTGCATTTTATCTCTAATAAACACCGTTGATGGTACCAAATATAAAGTTTCGGGCACGTCGGATTAGGGCGAAATATATATATATATATATATATATATATATATATATAGCATTCGCGTGACGTTTACTATGCACTCTGGTCACACAAGTGTATGATAACAATACGGTCATACTTTGTCTGCAGCGACGGTAGTTAGACATTGCCTTTGCACCACTGCCAAACCAAGTGAGGTGTGCGTATTGGTGAGTCCATTTACCTTCTTTATTGTCTTGTAGCCACGCTAATGGGCGCGTCGCTTGTCCCTCTTGGCGGCACACTTATCAAAAATACGAAATCAGCCATGTTATTCGCAGACCCTGAGCACATGAGATACGTGTGGATGCTCAACTAAAACTGTCTATTCAATCAATTCCAACCAAGTGAAATATTAATCGCCCCCCTTTGCCCTCTGCTCGTTTTGCCGACTAGGAGGATAGGCTTGCAGGAACTACGCAAGGAAGGTATATCATAAATTCTGGTGATCGCGTGCAGTGAATACTACGCGCATTAATTAATCTCGTTCGACGGTAAGTGTAGACTGTGCGCATAGCAGACTACAATAGACACCACGTGGCTCCGTAGTAGAGAATGTTGGAATATGTCGACGACACATTCTCAGTGAACAAAATCGTGCGCAAAGGGTGGGCAACGTTACAAAACCTACGGTGAACGCCTGCAGTGCGTTTATGTTCTTTTACAGTTGCTCTCGTAATATAAAGAACATAATCTCACCATGTGGCGTTTGCCAATGAGCCAGTGTGTTGTACATAATCAAAATGACACTGCAACAGCATTGCTCTTAGGTCGCCACTGAAGTGTTTTCTAGTACTGACGTAGTTACCATACACTTACGTCCTTAGACGTCATTTTCAGCGAAGCACGCAGACACATGGCCCACCTTTCTTTTTTATATGCGGAACGTCTCATATTTAGCTGACAAGCGGAAATGAACAGCGCTAGTAAGAAGTACCAATTTCATATTTTCCCTTTTTTCGCACTCTGTGTAGTGCTGAATCTGATCCGGATGTTCAGGATCAGAAATAGGCATAATGAGATCTATGTTTTTTCATCGTTGTGACATGAAAAGCCGAAGAGCCGTATCCTTTCAAAATGGGTCAATGTACTGTCAGTCGGGTCTTCCGACGAGAAACGGAGCGACCCTTCGACTAATAGCTCTCTTTCCACATTGGCTGCCAAAACAATGCGTTCAAGGCCTAGTACTAGTTCGCTCTTGTGGCAGACCGCATCTCTCCACTGTGTATTCGGAAGTCTGCCTATGCGCCTGCACTAATATTGGTCAGTCTGGCTTCTTCAGATATTCGGTCCCTTGTGTGTTGTATTGACGTATTTTTTTCTGGGTAACGTGCGTGGGAATGCTTACTTCACGAAGGGGAGGGGGGGGGAGGGGAGAGGAGCAAACGGGCAAAAATCTATGCATGTTACCTTCATAGCACTCTACTAAAGCTCCCCTCTTTCGTAAACGTTTTTCGTTGCGCGAAAATCACGTCCGAGTCCAATGCACGCGCAATCATAAAGACACACAAGGTTCAATTTGTTGCCCAAACATACCGTTCCATTTCCTCTTCAAAGTGCCCGCAAATGTCCGTATTAAGTTTCCCACGTGCTGGCATCAGCCTTCCTAAGGAATAAGCGCTTGGCAGCCAAGACATTGAAGTGTAGGATGGCGAAAAAAGTGGGAGAGGAAGAGGCCCCCGTTATCTTTGTCTCTCGTTTACTTAGCTTGCCCAACGTCAACCACTTGACGCTGCTGCAGCGTGCGTTACGGAAGCACCAGGGCTGTCCGTTTTGCTTGTTTCAGAGTAAGCCGGCGATCAACACCAGCGCTCTGCGGATCTAGCGACTCTCGTGCTGGGGTAGGCAACGGAATACGTGTTACGATGACAGACTGGTGGTTCTTCACGAAAGAACGACGTCCGCTCGTCGACCTCCTATGTATGCTGTACGGCCTGAGTTCGTGGCTTGCTATCACGGGACTGTGGATGGAGCTGCCGCTACTGGTACATGCTCTACCGGAAGGATGGGCACTGTCCGCCTCTCTCAGCCTGGCCATCCAGCTCGGCAACGTGGGCCCGCTTCTCTACGGACTCGGTCGGTTCTTCTGGGCGCGCGTCTGGACGGGTCCGCGAGGCCTCAGCGTGGCCAACCACGCCCAGCTCTGCATCGGGCTCGCCGCCTGCGTAGTGCTGGTTTGTGCCTGGAAGGTGACCGCCCTCGTACAGGGCAGAGAGACCAGCCTGGTACTCCTCGTCGCGGCGTTTGCGCTTTCCATCGTGGATTGCACGTCCTCCGTGGTGTACTTACCCTTTGTAGGCCGCTTCCGGGAGGTGTACATGACCTCGTACTTGGTTGGCGAGGGGCTGGGAGGCGTCGTGCCTAGCCTGGTGGCATTGGCTCAGGGACTGGATGAACCGGAATGTGTCAACGAAACCAGGACGTCTGCGAATAAAGTTGCAGTGAACTCCTCTGAGCGGGAAGACCATGTGGTTGCGGTGCTCCGAGTGGGGGCCACCAACTTCGACCCGGAGGTTTTCTTTGGCGTGCTGCTGCTGTTGGTGGTGCTCAGTTACGCGGCCTTTGTTCTGCTCGATAACTGCAAGTCATTTCAGACGGAATGGGTAAGTCAGCGTTTTCTTATAGCTATAATGGACACAGAGCAGTTTTCTTCGCAACCGTGCTTCAATGCACCAAACGAATCTCGAAATGATTACCCGACGAATACGTTTTCACAAAACCTCACGTAGCTTGTATGCTACCATTCACGTCCCGTAAAGCTCGATACCACGCTCGCGCTAAGGATTTCAGCAGCCAATCCTAACCGTAGCGCGTGCAAGGAAAATCATTACTCGGCATCCTTGCCTAAGTGACACTTTAGCTCACCTGTACATTGCTCGGACGTCAAAGCAGAGTTCACTGAAATTAATGACCAGAACTGTTCCAAATAACAAGCTGTTCAAGCCACCTGGCGACCATTCATCCTATATCCTCTCACTCCTGGTAATGTGATAATCTCATCAGCACCTTAATGTTCAGTCGTACCAGTAGCTCTCGCAAAGAGCTCAATACCATCTGCAGCGAGGCGTCACGGACTGAACTGAACTTGTTATTCAAGTTCCAAGCAAATATCTATACAAGAATCAAGTGCCGTTACAAACACCGCACCTCGCAGGTCTGGCAATAAAATAGCGTTCTAGATGTAATTTGTAGACTAAGGAATAGGAAGGTCCATAGAAACTCCCACAAAATCTGTAAAACACCACGCGTTCCTAAAGTGTGACAAAATCCATAAGTCATGACTTGAATAAAGTCAACGAAGGAATGTCTCTTTAAAGGCATAGCTCGCCGTTGCGGCTCGGTGGCTATGGCGTTTTTCTGCTGAGAACGAGGCTACAAGTTCGATTCCCGTCTTCGGCAGCCGCACTCTGAGGGTGTCGGTAGGCAAAGCCGCTCAGATGCGGTGCTTTGTATGCGCAGTAAGGAGTCTCATCTGGTGAAATTAATCTCAAGTACGCCGCTACGTTGTCACTGATAACGCACATTGCACCTTCTGAACGCTAAAGCGACAAATTAGAAAGAGATTTGGTCATCGCCCCAACGATAAACATAGTTGAAGTTGTATAGTAATAGACCATTGACACCTCTATAAATAATGGTCTATGGAGAAAATCAAACACATCCATTGTCGGCGCATAGCTTAGCCTTACTGCCGACAATTACGTTTTGCCATTCTTCGATAGTTATACTCCTGAGGAAGAAGTTATTCATGTACGCTGTGTACTGTGATTTGAGTTATGCTGGAGATTCTATGCATTCAGTAGATTTGCTTTAAGTTAGTCGGCAAAGTATACGCCCAATGTATCTCTATTTGTTTTCCTATATTGTACTCCTGTGTGGTAAGTATGTCACTTTCACTCAAGCTTTTTTTTTATTCTTTGATTTATGTCTTGCTTTTTATTCTTGTTATTTTTCTTTCCGCCATGTTGTGTCCTTTTCAGCTGTCATCTTCGTGCCATTATTCAGACATTTATTTCATTATAGAGAGCACGATAGGGAGCCTACATACGAGCGCGCGCGATGGCTACACGATTTCTACCATATTTTCAGCACTGGCAATTATTGTGTTCTTCTAATTGGCTTGGCACTTTTATGTAAATGTGTATTAGTGAAATCGAGTTTCCCGCTAAATTCTGGATACTGCAACACTGTTTTCAGGAATGCGTTAGGTAAAAAATGCCAGAACCTTAACGGGACGCTAATGAGAAATCTAAATTGAGCTGTAATAACGAATTACCCTCGTGCAATACCAAAAGCCACTCTTATCACAATCGGACGCTCTCTATGTGACAGAAAATACGGAAAAACAGGTTGCGACACATGCCAGAAGTTCCCCAACCCACTAGTCGTAACGTCATAGATATTAACTTGGCAAGCAACAGGAACATACTCGTCACGTTTGGCCGAATTGAAAACAAAATATTGCAGCCATTCTACTCTGTGAATGTGGGCTACCAGCGGAGCTCTTCTTCGACAGTACGCACTACACTAGGCCTCCCTATACCAGCGCACGCGCCATGCTAAATGCCTATTCGGGTCTTTGCGCAGGCACGGAAATTCAGCAGGTGGCTTGTTAGCAAGCACCTGTCACGTCAAATGATCAATGCGCGCTACGTCCATTAGCGCTCCCTCGGCGCAGCCAAACCGAGCAGCTGGCTAAGTCAGGAGCTAGGGTAGCAGCAAACACCACATCACGGTGTAAAGAAAGGAAGGTGATCCGACGGCGGCGCGAGGCGCGGCCACTTAATGTGACTACGCACGCCGCTGCCGCAAGGGGCAGCACCTATTCTGGGGGCCACTTTCTCGCTCGCTTTGCTGGCGCTTTTATGGGCACGCGCGGCAGAATTGCTTTATTTCGATGAATATATGTCGTTCTCCTGCTTAAAACGACTCTACTTGGTTGGAGGAACGTCCCTTTATATTTCTGCCGATTTTCCGATTGACTCCGACGCGGCGAGCAGCGGTAAGTGCAGCGCGCCGTCTGCTCGAGCAGACAACGCGTCTCTCTCGTGTTCGAAACGACGGTATTTTGACTGTAAGTGGCATGAAACCTTCTACCTGCTCAGGATTTGGCGTCTAAATAACGAAAAATTGAATATATTTGGGTATGGGTGTTTAAATTATCCACTGTTGTGCCGCTTCTCCAAGGCCTCCTGAACACGTGCTGCCCCTAGCGGCGGCGCTCACTTCCGGTCACACGAAGTGGCCGCGCCGGAAAGGCGAACCATCGATTGCGATAGCAAATTAGTAGATACCTATACGAAGCAAGGATATTAGTTTAATGGGCCGTATAAAGTGCCGCTCTCTCGCCCTAGCACGGGCGCGCCGTTGGAACACCTATCTTCTTACACCGTGCATCACATCACGATCACGCTTCGCGACATCTCAAACGTTACCAATCACCCTCAAGTCGTTCTCGAACGACAGTCTGTCGCACACCGCACAACTGAATCCGAAATCGCTGTCCAGAAAGTCCCTTTGAAATTTCGCATGCGCTATCTTGTGCAACAAATTGGACAATTTACTGGCGAGGTACCTGCGGTCGCTTCGTATTATCCGCTTTGTGACAGCTGTCTTTCCTAGCTTTCCTATTGCTACGCCAAGTGTCAGTACATGCCTTACTGGTTCGCTCCGCCTCCTCATAGAGGGCGATACTATGTGATAATGGGCAAATAGTATACTGACTCTAGAGGAAAAGCTGGGCGGAAAAAGTGGGGACCGCATAGGCGCCGCCATGTTGCTACTACTCATTTTTGTAGCACTAAAATATTCAAAATAGTATGCAAAAGGAAGCACTTACACGTATCACGTAGGTACGGACATCGTTAGAAGTTCCTTCGGTATATTTTTCAGAACCATCGAATGACTATTTAGAAAATTTTGATGCAAAATGTTCGGTGTACTTAAGGCTGGGTTTGCAGGCGCCTTAACTAGATGGCGCTACCATACTGACGGAGGCTCGGGATCGCGTTGCTTGCGCGCCACGTCTGATTCGCATCTCGTCGCCTGCGCCAGCGCGTCTGCACAGAGTAGCAACATGGCTGCGCCCTTCCGGTTCCCGATTTCAATACATGGGGGCTATGGGAAGCTATGGGAAGCTTTGCCTCTAGCGTAGGTTATATGAACTCTATGGTATTGGGTAAAATCACTGGAACCTGGAAAGTACCGCAGCCCTTTTCTCTGCGCTGCCGCGCCGCCGATTCGTCACTTGCCGTCACGTGATCACTTTCTGCCATAGATGGTCCACTCCTTGCCGAAGCGGAGGCGCAGACAAAGGCATCGCTCGCACACGACTACGCGCGTATGAGCCATTGACGATGGTCGGACTTTGCATTTCGTGTAATTTAGGCCATATGTAACTTTCGTGGACCTAGAACGAAAAGAAATGCGCGGGTGCTTCGCTTTTGGGTGCAGCCACCGCCGGGAGTCCGTGAAAACGCTTTTCGCGATACAAAGCGGAAAGAGCGACAGCAAGCGCCATGCTACCTGGCTGCACTAAATACAGCACGACAAATTCCCTCCCACCAGCTGAATTTGATGAACAGCTGTGCGGTATCATCGAACTACTTAAATGCCATGATGTGATCAAGAAGCGCCTTCACGGGTTCTGCTCACGAAAAGCGAGATGCTCAGAAATATGCAGAACCGAGCAAAATGTGGCTCAAAGAGCGTCGGAATGCGGGCGACTGTGTCAAACATAACATAATGTAGTGAGAAAACCACTGCAATACATATATATTGACCTGTCAACGTTGAATAATAAAATATACATTTTTTTCTTGTGTACTGCGGTATAATACTGCTTGAAATAACGTGATCGTGGCGCGGATTGCTCTGTTTTAGCAACCCTTTCCTTGTACTGCGGTCAGGAACCGTTTATCTTCGTCGAAGTCGATCTGTATCAATCGTTTCGAGCGCAGGTAAATCAGTAGCGACGATATAAAGCGAATAGACCCACGCTTGTAAACGATGCGTGGCAGCCCTTTATACCTAGTCAGCCTAAAAATGCTGTGAGACACACAATCTTCTGGTTTTTTTGGCATTTAGAACGGGTGGCGCAGAGTTTAATGCTTCAGTTTTCGAGTACATGTAATTTATATTGTATTTAGGTAAGCGAAATACGGTTTTGTTTGTGGATTTCGCAGACCCCACAGCGACAACCATCGAGTCGTTCTTCATTGTAGCAAGCCTAGAAAACCCGACGAAGAGCTGCTCGCGTTTCTCGCAACGCGTCGAATATAGCTATGAGTTAGCTACGAGGGTAAAGCAGTCAATGTAAAAAACCAGGAGATTCACGTAGGCCTCGACGGTAGAAAATGCTTAAAATAGGAGTAACTGTTAATTATGCGCGTTGTTAAGCAATTTAGTAAACCATTTGGATAGCTTCCAAACGAGCACAAAACTTATCGGGAAGGAGAACAAACGAAAGGACGGCCGCTCGAGAGCACGCCCTGTCGCTGGTCTCGTTCCATGCAATTTGGCGCGTGTAAAAATATCCCGCACCTGCTTCTCTGTACTGCTTCGCACGCATATTAGATGCACCATCTAATCTTTTATCTAAAGGACGATTAAATGTGTCGATTTCCGATAATATAAACCACTGGAAGCGAAGCTACATAGCTGAGCTGCTGCTGCCCTACAGACGCGTTGGACCAAATCTGGCAACAATAGCACAATGTTGCCTACGCGCGCTCCGGTTGTTGCGGTACTTTCCAGGTTCCAGTCACTTTAGTATTGGGTGGTTTCTTGGCTTTCCTCTTGCTGCGCCAGGTGTCAGTACATGCACGGCCGCTGGATTAAAAAAAAAGGGTGTTTTTATCCAGCGGCCGTGGTACATGCTTCACTCGTTTGCTTTGCCTCCTCATTGAGGGCGCGGAAGTTCTGAGGAGCGGACATTGAAAAATCTATTGAGATGTAGACATACACAGCTCCGCTGTAAAAATATGTCATACTGACGTATCGGCCAGGGGGCTATTAAAATTAAAATGATAGTTTAGTCTACATTTACTATTCTAGTAAATTACATCCTACCAGCAAATTAACGAAATTGAAGCGTCCCAAAAGTTTTTTTTTATTTACCCTAAAATAATTTAGCCTTTCTCCTTTGCCTCCCTTTAACCTACCGTTTTATTACGTGACATGCTCGTTTGTGTGGTTATACTTGAAAAAAGCCCAACTAGTCTCCGGCTAGGGATTGAGATACGTCAATTGGATATATTTTGTAATGTATTTATCGCGAATAAAAAATCACTCACTCAATCAACCTATCCTCAGACGTATAGGAGCGGACAGACTGGCTTTGTTTCGTGCAATGTAATATCTAGATTGCCTTCACTTGCAGCAGGAAGATTTTCGGCGAGACGTAAAGCACCGCCGTCAATTGCTTCCTGAAGTGCCGGAAGCCATGCACCTGGATACTCTTCCAATAGGTCAAGAAAAGGACAAGATGCTGTGCAAGAGATACACGGAACCACCGCTTACCCAATACGACACCGAAGTAACCTTCAAACACAGCAACTCGAAGAAGCGATACTACATGACGCTGTTAGCGATACAGACATGGGCCAGTCTGCTCACGTTTGGGTTCCTGCCGGCGATACAGGTACGTTGCGTGGGCTCCCAGAAATTGAGTAACCGCAAACCTTCATTATTAACCGCGAAGCTGTTCTAGCTAACCGTAAAAAGGGCCGCCTGCCGCAAAACCGCGCCGAGCTATGACGCCAATGCGTTGCCTAGCAACCACCTCGCGGAGTGGCATGCGTCTCCCCTCCTCTCCGTGCCATGCACATGTTACCTTGACATGGGACGTTAAGGAGAGGGAAGGAGAGCATGCGCGCGGCGCGCGCAATGCTCGGGAGAGGGAAACAGAAAATGAAAGCTAGATAGAGAGAGAAAGAAATTTTAGCAGCACCAACGATGCAACGCGCAGAGCTGCTGCTGACGCAGCCCGCATTTTCCCGTTTCCCGCGTTCGCGCCGGGGAAACGCGGGTGGCGTCGGCAACAGCTCGGCATGTTTCGACCAGCCACGCCCCGGCAACTGTGGAGGAGCACCTTGGCCGTGACGTCACCGGGGAGATAAAGCTCGTAGCAGCCGCGAGGGTGGCACAACTCTCGTTGACTCTGTGGCGAGCACATGTAGCCTTGACATGGGACGGCCAAAGAAGATCCGGACACCCGAAGAAGTCACTCATTTTGAAGCACGCCGCGCGGCCAAGCGAAAATGTGCGCGTCAGCGGCGAGCCGATTCGATATACCGTCCCTGGCAGCGCTTAGCATTTCCTAGCAAAACTTAGGCAAACCTAGTAAGATCCCCACGAAGCTAGGCCGATCACCAGCTCCACTCTTTACTCCAGCGTTGCACCACCAGTGCAAGCTGCCCACTTTTTTGCAGCCGCTGAATGTCCCTCCTAAGTGACACTAGTCATACCTCACTCAAGAGAGCAGACCCATTGGATATACATGCACAGGCAAGGTTTACATAAATGTGACAGTATAGCGTATCGCTTTCTGTACCGCGGTTGACTAGTCAACTGCGGTACAGAAAATTCCGCGAGATGAAATTTAACTTTTAAGTGAACTGAGGTAGGATGGACAGGCATTGAGAGGATATGTACGTGAGAAAAAGGCTGAATATGAAAGAAAGCGACCGCATAAAAGAATTAAAGGCGTCAGGTGGAAATAGGTCTCAAAAATATAATTGTATTAAAGTAATACATACAGAAGAAAAAGGAAAGAAAGTCCCTACATTGTGCCAATGTTCGAGTTTTTTTTTTGTTCTTTTTGGTGCAGCATAATATCTAGTTCAATCTACGTTAATTGTTTCATATTTTACCTTATATTCTAAATATTGAGCCCCATTTTGATTGTATGAACGCTTATAAATTTATACTAATGCACCATCAGCGCTTGCAATTTCACTGCGTCATCGCGCCAATGTCACTGCGCCGGTGTATTTCAGTGTTGCAGTCAATGTCGTTCAATGGCCTGTGGCGCACTGGGAAATCGCAAATCCGGCTCTATTTTCGAGACTAGCGATTTTAAAGGAGTCGTGAAGAGGTCCTCCAAGTATTCTCAGTTTATCGTTTTAGCTGTGTAGTTGGGCGATACGGTTATACACACAAAGATGGGCTCTCGGCGCTCATATTCAATGTAAATTTCCATTTGCAATCGCTACCTTTAAGCCCCCTCCCTCCGACAGCGACCACCATTTTGGCACGTGTTACGTGACGTCAGAAACTGTGGCTCTAGCGCTGTGTCAGTGCTTCGTATCAGTCAGGATCATGGAGGAAGTAAAAAACTGAGGAGAGGCTCTACCCCTCTTCGTGGAGGACGTCACATGGTAATTTTTCGCTGTAGCGGCCATGTTCTCGGGCCACAATGGTGGTTTTGTTATGGTTGTGTGCGCTCAGACGTGTTGCTCCGCAGGTTTCGTATGGTGGCAAAGGTGTTGTGTGTTTGTGTAGGATTGCGTTAGTCTGCGTGTTTTTGTTCTGCTGTGTTTTCTAGACCGTGCTCTCCGAGCTGTTGTTCGGGCCAAGTGGGACTGGAAGAAGTAAAAAGCATGGAACGAGTGCGCATGCAACGCCGCACACCACGATACGCACCGGACGAAGGAGGACCTGGGAATTTGATTCCCGTCTTCGGTGTATTCATGCTAGTGCGTCATTACAGACTGAAACCGCTATTCTTCAGAATATTTACGATGAACTCCTTGCTCGTCAGTGACAGCTGTGCAGTGTTCCTGCTTTTGACAGCGGAACGATTGATTTGTGCCACATAAAACAGCCATTTGGATGATGAGAATGAAGGGGCTGCTGTGAATAGTAAAGGGACGAACCCCCTTTACTCCAGCAATCTTATCTGTGTTTTCGAGGGGCGCAGGGGAATCAAGGCCGGCGGATGGGGTGCAAGAGTGAACAAGGCTCGACAGAATAACGTACGCTTGCGCGCACACCAAATGGCTGATGGTCGCTTGTAAACCCAGTGAAAGCGCTAGCCGCACTCATACGCGCGTACTGTTCGGCAATGCGTGGATGATACCACAGGACTTCGTTTCCGTGAAGCTTCACTTGCCGAGAGAACGATACACCTCAGGCCGCAGTTGGTGTATTTAAACGCTTAATGACGTCCTCTGCCGGACTGTTCGCCGGAGCACTGTGGCTCGTGACATCACCGTGGTGCGTGGCCGCCCGAAATGTGTTCAATAAATCAAAACATTTCCTATAAAGCCACGACCAGCATACGTGTTTGTCCTCATGAACTGCAGGTAGATTTACCATATGTCGCGTCGCGATGGAAATACACCGCGATTGGATCCCTTGGTCGGATCACTACGGCGCGCGAACGTGCGCGCAGCCCGGCACAGCTGCATGCCGAAGGTGGGGAATGTAAACAAGAGAGGAGAATCTGGGACCGACATGATGGCGGAGTAACGCCAACTTCCGGTGGCGCTTAGCTTCACAAAGAGTGACGTCAGGGCCCCTTCTCAATTTTTTCCTTCCTCTTTGGCCAGAAGCCAGATCATAAGTCTTGCTCGGCACGCTCTGTCATCCAATTGTGTAGCAAGGGCGCCGCTGTCAAAGTGGGTCCGTAATTTTTGACTGGCGCGATAAAAGAAGAACAATACAGAGAACGCCTTGGGCTAACCGCCAAAGCGGATGCAAAAGCAAATCATACGAAGCCAACAAAGACACCAAGGACAACATAGAGGAAATCAATTGCACTTACTAAGTAAAGAAATGACAAATTAATATGAAATTAATTTGTTTAAATTCGCCTGTCGCAGATAGCATAATTCTAGTAATTGAGATGGATTATTTAAAACGGCGGACATTACATGCATGGGGAATAATAAATCCATAATCCACTAGCTAACAAAAATCACAAAAAATTTACATTTGTTACTTTATTGCACATATACCGAATTGCCGCCGGTGAGTTCGCAGGGTGTAACCACTTGGAACGAATTTTCAGAGTGACAGCAGTTTCGAGATATTCAGTACCAAAGTGCTCGGCGATGTACATGAATGTTCCAGTTACTTTTGTGCTTCAATGCACAAAACGGCGGCTCGTTAAAAGAGTGACTGGAACAATAGTGTACTTTTACCGAAAGTTTCACGGAGCATATCTCGAAATATGTAAGATCATTAGAATTCATTCCAAGTCGGCATGCCTTGCATACTTGCCGGCTACCATTCCTAAATTGCTATATGCGCCAGGACGCCTATAATTAAAAAGTTCTTTACTAATTTTTTGAATAAATAGACGACTATGCATTTCGATTTCTCATACTGCTAGAGTCCGCCGCGACGGGTTATTGATGTCAAGGACTAAAGTTACGCTATCTGATACACGCAATTTTAAATGTGTAAGCATTTCTATACCTATCCAATGAGAAACCGGTCGGTCACGTAAGACGAATGCAATGGCTTATACCCCCAAAACAATGGCTCATACCACCGTAAGGCAGAGGCTACAAGCGCTCAGCAAAGTGAAGAGCATATTTTCATTGAAATCCCCCATACAACACACATAACAGCGCACTTTCCAATAAAGAACACCCTCAAAACAAGCATCCGAACCATCAATACAGCATTGCGTGCCCCTTTCAACAGTTGTAGTGGTTATCAACTTCCGCAAGTTGATAACGACCGATAAGGGTTGATAAGGGTCGGATGTAATCTGGTAACGTTCATAACGACCGATAAAGCTTGATAAGTGTTAATGCTGGTCGGATAATGTTTGATAAGATGGATGATAACACAGCGCTGCGTGGAGATTAGTGTGCAGCACTATGCTTACGCACACGTAGGCGACTGCAGTGGAGTTTCTGCATGAACGATTTAAAAATATATTTATGATCTAAACAAACAACACCCCATATTGTTCTACCGACGCTGTTCGCATACACTAAAGGCATGCGCCGTCAAACGAATGTGGCTCTGCAAGTTGCACAGCTCAGTTCCGATTTCGGTACTTGGTGTTTTGGTTACGTAAAGTTATTTCCAAATTTGTAACTGAAACGACATACAGCACGTGCAACAGGAGGATCAATATAATTTGAAAAAAAATGTCACAGTTTCGCCCTAAGGGCGAAGCAATGAATGCGATAGCAACACAGCAATGTCATACGAAGTAAGGTGAGCGGCTTTGGTAGCAACAACACGCAGAACTGTTGTCGACGCCATCGGCGTTTTGCCCGCGTTCGCTCAAAATGCGTGCGGCGTTGGTGACTGTTGCCGGAGCCTCTGATATAAATAGGCACTGCGTGCCGCAGCTAAACGTCGCCTCCCTTCCCTCCCCCTCCCCCACGGCCTCTCGCTCGTTGGAAGAAGGCGCGTTTGCTCTACATACATGGTGATTGTGAAGGAGAACAGAGACGCCTACTTCTGCAGCCCTTAAGCGAGCACGGCGCAGAACGCGCGTTTGTTCTCCGCCGTGCGTTCACTCCCCGTGAAAGACGCGCCCCTCGCGCCCTTTCACTCGCACATACAGCGTTCGGCGCGCGGCGACGATTTCTTCTCCAAATGACGTCATACGGAACCTCACGGCGACGGCGACGGCGACGGCGACGCCGACGGCAGAAATCTGCTTTTGAGTGTCCATATAATTGCTATCGCAATAAAATAAACACTCGCCCAATCATATTGTAAAGCACCAGAGTTGCAGGCTAAGTCGGTTCCCCTCGTTCTTATTCAGCTCAGAGTCTAGCAAGTTACTTATTAAGACGCTAATACAGATACTGGGACCTTACGCCAGAATGAATGTTTTGTCGTGCAGTCGTATTCGTGCTTGCCGTATGGACCCCGTGCCCTGCATCTCTCCGTCACCCTTTGCGGCGTCGCCTACCCCGTCGCATGTGCACTGGCCATGTTTGTCGCATTGCGCCGGATGTGGAATCTGTGGGCGCAGACGCTGGTGGGTACGTTAGGTGCCATCTACATCACGCTGACCGCAGCCACCAGCCCCAACTCGCCGCTTGTGGACACCGACGCTGGAGCATTCCTAGTGGTAAGAGCACCGAATCAGTTTGTGCGAGTCAGTGAGAACACAGGCCACGTCACGGTGAGGATGACGTGTTGCCGAGGAGATGTCAAAACGCGAGCGCCAAACTTCGAGCGCTGGTTGAAAATAAACCATAAGTTTAGTTCGGCCGTTTCTCTAATGCGACGTTTTGTCTTTTCTTGCAGAGAACCGTGTAATTTTACAGGCATTATATTATATCGAAATTTCTTCTACAATGAGCAGATTTTTTTCTATTTTCCTCTTATCGGAATTTTACCGCTCGTTCATCATTTGGCCACGATAGCGCGCTACGTATTCATTCTGGTGTCGAAGTTTTGGCGCATGCCTTCAAGATTTACACATGGTCGGCACACGGTTGCACTATTGTTTATGAAATGGAATAAAGGTGTCTTGATACGAATACCAAATTGTAGCATGAACAAAGACCCTGCACAACCATTATAATCATCGAAAATGCATGGCCCGAAAAACGTACGTGGTGCGTGAGAACCAGTAAACAAGACATCTGTGGGAATAATGCTTATTACCACGCATAAGTTGTGCCTCCTGCTGCTTGCGCGATGCTTTTAGTGGTAGTATTATTCATTTTGTAAGCTAACTTCATCATCTGATATTTACCTTTAGGCTATCAAGCTACTCTAGCTACTTGTCCGCTCCTTCTTCTGGGCTCACATTTCAAAGCATTATAAACTGGAGTGTTAAATTGGGAACTGCACTTCAATCAACTAAAAGAACAGGCTGGCTCAGGAAGGGATATTCTACGATGGATCATAACCATGTAATCAATCAGGTAGTCGAGAAACCTGCGGATTACAATCAAGCTGTCTATATGGCTTTCATAGATTATGAAAAGGCATTTGATTCAGTAGAGATGCCAGCAGTCATAGATGCATTGCGTAATCAAGGAGTACAGGAAGCATGCGTAAATATCTTGGGAAATATCTACGAAGATTCCACAGCTACCTTGGTTCTCCACATAAAAAAGTAGAAAGAGACCTATCAAGAAAGGGGTCAGGCAAGGAGACACAATCTCTCCAATGCTATTCACTGCATGCTTAGAAGTATTCAAAAGCTCTTAGACTGGGAAAGCTTAGTAGTGAGAATCAATGGCGAATATCTCAGCAACCTTCTGTTTGCAAATGACATTGTCTTATTCAGCAACAATGGGGACGAATTACAACCAATTATGGCGGACCTTAACCGAGAATGTGTAAGAGTGGGGTTGAATATTAATATGCAGAAGACAAAGATAATGCTCAATGGCCTGGCAAGCGAACAAGAATTCAGGATCGCCAGTCAGCCTCTAGAGTCTGTAAAGGAGTACGTTTAGCTAGGTCAGTTATTCAAAGTGGACTCTGCTCACGATAATGAAATATACAGAAGAATAAAATTGGGTTGGAGTGCATACGGCAGGCATTGCCAAATCCTGACTGGGAGCTTACCAGTGTCGTTGAAAAGAAAAGTGTACAATCATTGCACTCTAACGGTGCTAACACATGGGGCAGAAACTAGGAGGTTAACAGAGAAGCTCGAGAGCAAATTAAGGACCGCACAAAGAGCGATGGAACGAAACATATTTGGCCTAACGCTAAGAGATGGGGAGAGCGCGGTGTGGATCAGAGACCTAAAGGGGATAGCCTATACTCTAATTGACAATAAGAGAAAAAAATGGAGCTGGGCAGGCCATGTAATGCGTAGGATGGATAGCCGGTGGACCATTAGAGTTACAGAATGGATCCCAAGACAAGGCAAGCGCAGTCAAGGATAGCAGAAAAGCTGGTGGGGTGAAGTTAGGAAATTTGAACGTGCAAGTTGGAATTAGCTAGCGCAAGACAGGGGAAATTTGAGATCACAGGGAGAGGCCATTGTCCTGCAGTGGACATATATATAGGCTGATGATGATGATGAAAGAAGTACATTATCCTTTTCATAAGAAACCACAAAACCCCACAGGTCAACAAGTCACAAAGCTACTGGGTAATAATATATGAACAAGCTAACAAACATTTTTCTAAAGTTGGGTTGACGGCTGACTCAGATTGCTCTTTAAAATTCCTGTTTTCTTCTGATCGAAAAATGACCAATAAATGTTTCTGCTGGTCGGTCATCGTGTGCTGCAATGTATGCGTACACTCGCTGTTCACACGACGATCTACCACTGTGTTACTCACAATTATTCAAAACATTTTACATTTACTCGTGTTTATTTGTGCAGCACATTGACTGTCCAATCAGTGTGGCCAGGTTTGGCTATATATAGCCAAATTGGGCTACGGGCAAATTTTTTTGGCATCGACTTGGACGAGTTGGCTATGTGGCTATATTTGGGCAACTGAAAATCTGCGACTTGGCTGCGCTTGGGCTATAAGTGGCGCCCTAATCCACGCTCCAGAGGTGGCTGTGATCGGGTAGAAATCTCAAAGGCTGCGATACAGCTGGCTGAGCCGGCCACGTAGCTGTGCGTGTGTGAGTGCGCGAAATGACCTCCCCCCCCCCCCCCCCCCCCCGTCTTTCCTTCCCTCTCTGCGCCGTTGTCCGAGCCGGCGGCTAGTATCTTTGGTGCACTGAAACTTAGACCCCGCTTGACCGTTAGGCACCCGTCCCCGGGCATAGGGATGAACCTGGGAGTATTAGGATTTTCACAGTTCACTGTACTAACGTGGCTATGTTCATGAAGGGAGAGCAGTAACATAGGGTTGGGGCCGTCGGGCGATCATGGCGCCGACATGGAAGAAGGGAAGCACGGGTGGATGACACGCTCCGGTGTGCTCATGGCCATGTCTTCCGGATGAAGTATCGCGCCGGGCACAGCTTCCGACCTACCCCACATTTCTGGCGCGGAGCTTTACTGCCATTTTCCTTTTCCTGTTAGATGAAATTTTCTTTGTGCTTAGATTCGAGATTAATTTCGATAGGTTGGACGTAAGATCGGATCCTCCTCAAAGAGGAGAATCCAAACATGGGGAAGTGGGCCAAGTATGCGAGAACGTATAAAAAAGAATGGGAGCAAGACCCTGACCCAAAGGTGGGTTCTGGTGCTTTTACTTCTAGATTGTTTGCCCGTAACGTCATGGATGCAGATACTCATTCTGCTAATATCGAAACATGTTTGCCACGATGACATATCAGTGCACCACGTCACATTAACTTCGCCCACCGTGTTAGCTTAACTTGTGATGTGTCGTGCTGCTGGCTCGAGGACGCGGGTTTGATTCCCGGCCACGCCGGCCGCATTTCTATCAAGGCGAAATGCCGGAACACTCGTGTAATTAGGTGGACGTCAAAGAACCTGAGGTGGCCGAAATTAATCCGGAGTCCCCTACTGCGTCATGCCTCGCAATCATATCGTGATTTTGGGACGGAAAACCCCAGCAATTATTAGAGCTTTAGAATATGGCCCTCGAACGTATTGGGGCCCCAAAGAAATAGCGCCGAAGCCACTGCGCATGCTCAACATGGAAACTGTGTTTGGGTTTTGCATCGGGCACGCTATTTCATCGATTTAGCGGGAGCCCCAACAGCTGCCCCAAAAGCTTTTGTCAACAAACATGGCGGCGCCCATCGAAGCGACGGCTCCAATTTAGCACAAAACTGGGCTCGATTCGCGGTAATGCGGGAAGTTCGTAAGTTAGAAGAAGTGAATGCGGTTATTGCTTTGTCTCAACTTACATGTGTAATGAAGATTTATTCAGTATACGCCGCTGATTCCGAATTCAATTGTCCATTTCATGGCTCCTAGGCATATCACGGATTGACTTGGCTGGGTGAAGATGCGTAAAGTTGGTTACTCAAAACTGAGCGCAACAAGTTGCATGTTGCTAATACAATGAGTTCTAAAATATAATTGAAGGCGAAAACACGAAAGTCTAAATTACTTTTTTGTCACAAAATTGCATATTTCATTTTAATATTTATAACAGCTTTTCTTTGACGCCGTAGTGATGCTGAAATGCAACACGCTATCCACAAACGAAAAACTCCTATTCCAAAACTCTTCATTCCTGCATGCCTCAACGCTAACACCCGCAAAGCTCTTTGGGGTCCCAAACTTTAGGGGCCCCTATTCTAAAATGTTATTAGCCATAAACATGGTTTGCTTTTGGACAGTAACCGGTTTTGACCGCATTGCCACTGTTTTGTATTTGGTGTTTGCTGTTATGAAAAAGCTGTTTTACCCTTTCTTTACCATTGCTCGTTGTACGCCGTCGCGGCTTTTACCCTTTCGATCGAGTTAGTTCGGCACGTGCTCGTCGCCAAAAACGACTGCGCGCTTCTCACACTAGTGTGCCGTATTGCGCAGTAATCATTTAAAGCTCCGATTACACCGATTCAGACAATGAGTGGCATCTGTTGGCTGTCCCTTTTCTTAACGCATGTTCTTGGCGTGCTAGAGACCTAAGATGGCGGGCAGATTGATGTATATTGACACTATATAGCTAGTGTGTGTCCCAGCTAATCCGGGCCAAGCTAATTGAAAAACGAAAACCAGAAAATGAGAAAACAAGATAGGACGATGAGACAAATAATGCGAGATATCATAGCGCGAAAGCCTTGTTTTAGCTCATCAAAAAAGAAGCCGTGAGCACGTCGCCGTCGCAGATCGCTGGACAGCTGAGAGATCGATGACACTGAACATTATTTTGTGTTCACGACAGCTAAAAAGTAGAGTTCGTAGTTAATATTACTGTAAATAACTCAAAATAATAACTTAGTACTATCTGTCATAAACTAAAAGCACTGATTTCACCTTTCGCAGCGATTCGCTGGAACTTAAGAGCTACCAGGCCAACCACAAAATGTTCTGTGCAATCATGATGTCGCTTTTGTTGATGTAAAGGGCCGACCGTCATGGCGGCACGGACATTTTGTTACGACGGCTTGTGCAAAAAAGGATTGCCGTAGTCGAATGGGAAAATGTATACAAAAATAATATTGCAAATAAAAATGGCTATATTTGGCTACGTAATATTTTGCACTTTTTTTTCTGTTTGGCTACATTTGGGCTACAACTTCTCTGGCTTTTGGCTACGCCGCCTCGTCGGACCTGGCAACACTGTGTCCAATGTGTACCGGCCGCGGTGGCTTAGCGACTGTTGTGTTGGGCTGCTAAACATGAGATCGCAGGATCGAATCACGGCCGCAGCGGCCGCATTTCGATGAAGGCGAAATGCAAGAACGTCCATATCCTTTGCATTGGGGGCACGTTAAAAACTTCCGGGGGGTCAAAATTAATCCGGAGTGCCCCACTGCGGCGTGCCTCATAATCAGCTTCGGGTTTCGGCACGTAAAACCCCAGAATTCAATTTAATTCAATTGCCTAATGTGTATACGCTCAAGAGAGCGTAACCATTGCAGACGAGTTTTCAGCTCATCATGCCACTTCACTTGTACACTGTGCAATCATTGTTCAATGTATCCAATGTATTGTTGTTTAGTCACTTTTCCTTAGATATTTTTGAACTTCCGCCGATGCTGCTAATTCCGGCTCCAGTATTGTTCGATCCACAAATTGTTCCACCTGCCTTTTCACACCATATTACCCATACGCTCCGCGCGAGTTTGTGCTCTATGAGTCTATTGGGTCAGTATATTGCTGAATTTGCCACAACCCTATTAACGGGTGTTTCTGCGAGGATTTTGAGCGTTTTTTTAAATCGCCTTCGGCAGATAGTACAATTCTAGTCCTGGAGTTGGTCTACTCGAAGAGGCTGACATTACTTGCACGTGCAATAGAAATCCATAATCGGCCAATATAGCATCGGTGGTTCAGCTTTAGCTGATTATCTTAGGGCATATAAAGCAATTTACAAATTCTAGTCGGGCAGAGAATGCATTTTGGGATGACATGAGCTTCGATACATGACTTCCCAAAATTTCAAATAAATACATTTTGGTCCAGTTGCATAACTGGACTGCATAAAACGAAATCTTGTAAAAAAACTAAGTGGAACGATAGTGCATTTTTACCTCAAGTTTGATGGCAGATATCGCGATAATGGTGATGAACCTTGCAGTCTCACCGGCTACAATTTGTAAATTCCAGTATCTGTCCTAAGGTAAATAGTTAAAGGGGTAACGGCGCACACAGACGGGGACAGAGTGCAGAACAACAGGTCACAACACTAGTATCCTGTTGTTCTTCACTCTGTACCCGCCCGTGTGCGCTGTACCCATCAGGACGTTTACCATCTAACCCACGAAGACATCCTTGTAACTAGTTAAAATTCTTATTAGTGAACTTTTGTTACGTAATCGATTATGTATTTCAATTTTTCGTGCGAATTTCGCCTTTTCGTTAAGGTCAGCTCCACTAGAATTTCGCTATGTGCCACACATTTTTATTTTATTTTATTAAGGTTGTGCGAACATTCTGAATCTCGAATACAGATCGAATAGTCCGTGCTATATTGTCGATATTCTATTCTAGAATTCACTATTTGAAGTGGCCAAATATTTGTTCCATTCTAGTATATAACAGATAAAACCACTTATTCGACTCTCGAGGGAGAAAAAAAACGTTATATGCGAGTAGTGTTCCGAATTATTCTGCTGCAAGATATCTGCAATTGTTGCGCATAGATACCTGTTCTTGAGCCAGCGCACTGGGCAGATAACTTGTGTTCAATAGTTTTCGCTCACTCAATAAGAATGGCTCGCTTTTAGGCAGCCTGTGCACAAACTTTCTCCGATTTGTGCGTTGGACAGCCTTACTACGTTCGCGTTTATTTAAAACAATTTGCGGTGTTGGGGTGTCCTTCAGCGAACGCAACACTGTACGTGCACCCTTTTTCATTACTGTCATTGTAATGGTCGTCCATATAATTCATTTACAAGCTGCTCAGTTGTCCAGACGTCTAATTGTGAACGATATTACATGCATGTGCCAGTCTATATACCATTTTTTTTTACAGCGAAGTGTATACCTCTCGCTGGTCGGAAAATTTCGTGGCGTGAACACAAAACTCCATACCCCATACCAGCTGTGCGATAGCTTCGCCGAGCTGGGGGAGAGAGGGGTGAGAGAGAGTGAAAGCAGAGTACAAAAACAGGATCGCTCAGCATAGCGGATGCAAGGTGGAGACGAGAAGTGTGGGCATGTGGTTGCGGGACGCGTAGAGCTGCAGCCGATCGCGTTTCCCCGCGTTCGCGCCAAACGCACCTGGTGTCCGTGATAGGGAGCTTGCATCTATACGCTCCTCCCTAGGCTCCCTAATCCGTCAATGTAGCCGATGCCTCTGGCGGCGGCTCGCCAAGTTTCTACCAGACAGCTGGACACTAGTTGCTTACGAAAGACTGAAGCGAGAGCTAGGGAAGCTGAAACCAAGCGTCGCACAAGAGAACATCCCGAGTTTAGACTGACGTAAGCCGAGAGTTCGCGTAGGTGAGGCAATGAAGATCCGGAGGCTTGTGAACGTGGCCGGTTGAATTCATCGCGAAACTACGCAGAACATCGCGAAGAAATCCTGAGCGACAGGAAACTAAGTTTGTGGTTTGCCGCTACTTTACTAGGTTTTCCCCAGCTCCACTTGTCTCTGGTGTTTGCGGTAGCAGAGCGACGCCTAACTTTTACAGCGAAGCTGTATACCGCTCGTTGGTCGGAAAATTTCGTGGCGTAAACATAAAACACTAGGTAAACAATTGAAGGCAAACGGCATATCTTTCGTTGCAATCACGCATACAGCATATATATATATATATATATATATATATATATATATATATATATATATATATATATATATATAGTGACGCGCCACCAAACTTTCATAAATAAAGGGAGACCCGTCTAGTAACTCATTCACTTCATTCTAAGACTGCCATGGGTAGACCACGGAACTTAGGCACCAAAACAGCGTCAATGCAATGCTCGACCATGTGTGGTGTTTGATACAGCTTCGCTGGACATTCACGTTTGCAGGGCAGGATGGCGGCCAATTATTTTTTCTGGAACATTCTTATTTGATTAGATCCTCAAATAGCGCCGTTCATGCGTCGTTAATTTTCATTTATACACGGGGAACATTTGGCTGACGTGCTTCTGTTGTCACGGGTCTTCCGCTTCAAAAAACAGCTATAGCTCACAGCGCACAGCAACGGCTTGTTATTGAGAAGATCGCGGGTTTCGCTGTGAGAATTTATAGAACTGTAGTTACGACTGACGCCTGTTTTCTTTTTTGTTTTGATGTTTTTTTTTTCAGTGAGGGCACGCTCCACAGGTGCCCGTTTTGCTAACAGTTGGTAGAATGGAGCATATGACACAGAAGATAAACAGAATTCACGATTGATGCTGCGACATCTCTTATGTTTGCCTCACGAGGACACTGAACACGGTGCCGCACCAGCTGTCGTTATTGCCTCTCTGTCGCTGCCACACACTGCTGACATTGAGCGCACTCGCAGCAGTTGTTGCCTGCCACGCTAACACGCGTCGCGTGTGCAATGCTCTCAACGCTGATTTTTTATCTATAGTTTCCCTGTGTTATGGCTCGTGTGACAAAAAGCTTCCGCTACGGAGCATGTAAATGCCGTTCTAACATCGAATCTTGAGATCTTTAGCTTGGCAACAAAAATGTCTCGCCTCCAAAACTGCATAATGCGAGATTACTTGAAAACACGCTAGTGTGTTTTGTGTTGTGCCTGTGAACGAAATATATCGAACGACATTGCACTTAGGCGTGCGCCAATGTGAAATAAGATGGTCGATCCAAACGTCAGAGAGGAAAGTGAAGCACGCAGCGTAGCGGGAACAGGATCACCAAACGATGTTTTCCGCAACAGGCTGCCATTTTAACCTAGGGAAATCAACGTGGTTCTGGTCTTCGCCAGAGTAGTCGATATGATGCAGACATCCAGGTCTTGATCCTGCAAAATTGACTCATGTTCGATAACTTACAGTATTTTGGCCGGAATGTGCTCGTCATTCAAAAATTGTGCTAAGAGCGCGAAACTTTGATGTCGCAACGCGCTGTCTGCAGATGTTCTGGACATACGCAAGTTCGTGAATGTGGAACAATGTACTCTTTGGACACTATACTATCGACGGGCAGCCAGTGAGCTCTAATATTTGAAATTCCCGCGGTAGCGTCCGAGTGACACATAGCACTGCGAGCAGCAAGTCATTAGGCTGAAAGAAGATAAAAAAATGTGGTTGATCCCTCTTATATAGGAATCGGTATAGAACACGAAAGTGAAACGTGTCTTCACAGAAGTAGTGTAATGTTTATTGCACATTGATATATAATGTCTATTGGTGTTTTGTGGCTAAAGCGCCCTTAGGCGTTGATGCACCCACGCTGACGCCTGGTGGCACGTCTCCTCCATCACGACTACCAACGTCGATGACCATGAGCAACCGTCGTGCATATGGAAGCTGCACTACGCTGCACACGCTAGCACAACGCGAAAGACGAAGCACGTAACTGACACACTAATACAACGCGCAAGACAAAGCACGTAACTGAATCGTCACCGAGTCAAATCAGCGCGTACAGCGCGTCGTAATTGCAGCCTCCGCGATCAACTTCAGAAACATTTTCAGAGCTAATTGCGGAGGCCACGCTCCGCTGTGCTGAGTACGGTGAACGCCACCTAGTAGTGCTTCTGCGAGAACGCGTTGGTAGTGCTTCTTGATGCCAGCGTCCCTTCGAATGCTGGCATCGAGGCGTCGTAGTGCTGAGACCACCGAAGCGTTCACTGTCGGTGCGCGTTAGTGTCATAATGCAGTACTTCTCTTTTCTGCTCGTAGGCGGCGGCACCGCCCCGAGCAAGAGCGCGGGTACACGGAGGAGTGTTAGATATATAAGGCGCGTCTGTGTAGCTCTCTGCAAATGCGTTTGTGGCGCAATGGGTTAAACGCTCGGCGATCTATCGTCGCGGACCGAGAGGTCGTGGGTTCAATTTCCAAATTTTGCATGTTTGTGGAACTTTTTCTTCTGGTTTCTTTCTTTGTATTATGTTCTATGACGTATTTCCGTGACGGAAATACGTCAGTGAAGTCTTGGTGGACCCCGGCATAAAACACTTTCGTGTTAAAAAGCACGTTCCACTCTGTGCAATAACCACCGAACGCACGTTAACTTTACCAACTAATTAAATATTCGTCAGAAGCGTGCGGCCACAGCCCAACCAATCCTTCAGCCTCACCATTAGGCTTATGTCTACCATTGCTTGTTTGATTTCGAGACTGTGTTGTAAAGATAACAACAATTCTGTATCTACACAGTGTGTCTTTACAGCGTAAGCTGTTAGGGGCTCATTACAATAGCCGTTTCTGTTGGCGATGGAGCCCACCTCCGCTGCCGCAGGTGTCCGGTGTCCGTAGCAGCTATCGCCGCGAATGAGAAAAAAGAGATACCTAGTTCCCGCCCAGATCGAACACGGGCCCGCTGCGCGGGACTCAGTTATTCTGCCACTGAGCCACGTCTGAGCTTTCTTTTCTTCTTTATTGCATAGAATTATGAGTAGTTTCATGCGAAAACTAGTTAGGTTACATTTATACACATATGAAAAACAAGTGCACACATGTCAAGCAGTCCAATGAAAGCTCAAAAATCGGGCAAACAAACGCAAGCGTCCCCATACGAAATCCACTCAGCATTTGAGCAGCCTCTTCTCGAAAGACAAACCTTGTCGAGTGAGGTGGCTCGGCATATGTGTCGGTCATTCGGCTTCTCCATAATGAATAGAGTCCTAATAAGATAAACAAATGAAATGGTGTATTACTGATTGTCTTTTTGAAAGGAAGGAACCGGATACCCTAAGATTTGAGAGGAAATCCTTTTTGTGAGAGTTCTTTGTAAAATGTCCCAAAAATAAAATGATTCTTGACAAAGAATAAAGCAATGTGCTATTGTCTCTGGTTGATTGCAAAGTATACAATTTGTACTCCAGAGTGCATATAATCTTTTTTCATGAAGGCATGTTTTAACTGGCAGGGTGGAAATGTGCCGTTTAAAAAATAATGTTTTGCTGCTGGCGTTATATACATTCTACACCTGGTAGCTTGCGGGGGGAAAATGGTCTTTAAACGCGTCCAAGCGCGCGAGGAGACACACGATGTGACATGCGTGCCCCATAGCGTAGATACGTGCACACGTTTCGTTGCAGTTGCATATTATAGCACCAGGTAGAACGCCATGTAGCAGATGTACAAGTAGCCATACAAGGTCGTTAGAGAGGGTTTGCGTCAAAAAAAAGTTTAGGGAAATGTATAGCTGGATGCTCGAAAAAATATATCTTGTGCACCTGATCAAATCAAGGTGGCTATGTCACTATGTCATGGCCGCGTTTCAAAGGGGATGTCAATAAATCATCATCATCATTAGCATTGTATCGTGCTACTTGCATTGTGATGTGAGATGCGCGCCAGGTAGAGTTTACACGTGCGCCCTTTGCAATGCAGATGCATATTAGTACACCAAGTGGCACGCCATGTAACAGTTGCATATGTAGCGGTAAAACGTGGATAGGGAAGCATTGAGGATGAAAACAAGATTATGGAGACGCATAAATATTCCTTTAAGAGAAACATGTATGCAATACCAGACTAATTCAAGCAGGTTAGGTGACTGCCACCGTCCCGTTTCGGTGGTAATGCCATTAAATCATCATGATCATTAACATCGTACCCTTTGATACGATGACAATGATTTAATGCCCTCCCCTTTGAAACGGGGCGGTGACAAATAGTCACCTAGGCTGCGTGATTTCATCAGGTATGCTATGCATGTTTTTATCTAGAATTTTTGCATACATTACTTCAATTTTTTTACAAATATAGCTTGTACCTTGTATGACTAAGAGGTCAAATCAGGTCACATCAATTTCTTCGCTGCTTTTTTTTCCTCAACACTCTAAGCGTCTCTTGCTTATCTCGACTGCTGAACGGTTGACGCTTCCGTCCACTTTAGCCCAATCGCTTCTGGAAACTGTACGTTACCTACTGTTCTCACTGGGTGAATCCCTTCACATTCCATTCGGGCGAGTTGTGTGGTCTCTGGATCTTTACTGCAGCATACACATGCCTCATCTAGATATAAATATTTGCTCCGGTATGTTTTGGTTCTTAGGCAACCAGCTCGAGCCTCAAATAGCAAGGCACTGCCCTTTGTGTTATCGAACATATTTTTCTTTCTAATTTCTTTCTTCTCATTTTTCTAAATCTTCATGGTCCTTTTTGTTTCCATTCTTTGCATCCAATTCACCGTCTCTATTACTCTCACTTCATTTCTGATGACTCTTGGTTGTCTATTTAAAGTTTGAATTATTCTCTACTTAGTTGCCAACATTATTGACCTCTTCCTTTATTGTGTGTCCGCGCTTTTCATCTACATATACCTGTGCATTTTAGCCGCCCATTTAGTTTTATCCATGTTCCTGGGTCTTTCCTCAAAACTAATTTTGCTCTGTGCTTCTCTTACTTCAAAAGAGGCCCAAGCCATGTCACCATGCACTAGAGCGCTGCACGGGCCCGGCTCGGGCCCGGCCATTTAAAGGTTTACCCGCCCGAGCCCAGCCCGGTGACTCAAAGCGAGACCAGAGCCTGACCCGAGCCCGAAAACAAGTGTCACCTACTGACCCGGCCCGGCCCGACGGCATATCAGGCCCGACGGAGGTCCGAACGTGCAATCGCGAATAAGGTGTTTCAAATAGCCACAATCGATGTTTTGTTGTGGCATTCTTCGCTAACAAGTACTTTAACATTCAGTAAAATAAGGTGTTTCAAATAGCCACAATCGATGTTTTGTTGTCGCATTCTTCGCTAACAAGTACTTTAACCTTCAGTAATTTGTTTTACAGAACGTTGTCAGGGCAGACAAAGATGTCCAGAAATACAGGTACGGTCAGTGTTAATTTTATTCAGCTGCAGCATACTGTACTTACTTTTTCTGCAAATACAGCGGTGGGAATCGCCAATAGCGCTTTGGAGAAGATATTCTATCAGGCAATATGACTTGTAGCACCTGTCCCCACTTAAGTAGAAGGATGCCATAGCAAGAGAAACACAGGATGAAAGCCAAATATATAGGCTTAGTTGCGGATGCATTGTTTTGCAGAATAATTTACAGTTTATTTTCTGCCTTCACATGTTGTTGTGCAAAAAAGCAAATGCCTAACAATGCCGGCAAATACGTGCACTGCGCTATCTTAGGGCACTGTAATTGACAAAGGAAACAAATCTCTTTTTCAGTTGACTAAGCAATATCTTCGCGGATTGCTCTAAGCATTGAGAAAGAAAACAAGATTACAGAGACGCATAAATATTGCTGTAATGAAAAACATGTATGCAATACCAGACTAATTCAAGCAGGCTAGGTGACTGTTTTCCACCGTCCCGTTTCGATGGGAATACAATTAAATCTTCGCGGAATACGACATCTTCGCGGATTGCTCACCTCGGTATGAGGCCAAGCATACGGCGACGACGGTGCCATGAAAGAAAGCACGCAGCGAACTCTTCGGCAATGGCGTCAACCGACCAAAATCATGCGTGAAAGGTTGCCAAACTAATTCGGCTGTCGGCGCCTCGGTCAGCCTCAGTCGCCCTCAGCGCCGGAAAGTAGTATCATTCAATCAGTAGCGACTTCTTCCACGAGCTTCACTCGACGGCAGTTGCGATGGAAACCGCCTTTCCGGAGCCAAGCAGTAGGAAATGGGGAAACGGCACCGTGAAGAGGCAAAGCGAATGGCAGAAAGTGCATTGAAGGCGCACCAGAGTGCTCAGTGTACCAAGAGGGGTGCCAATGCGGGCGCTTTGCTGGGACTTCTGCATTTGTGACCTGAGTAATATTGCTGGAACTCAAGGAAGTCTTAGCTCTTGCGCACGCCACTGCGATATTACAAATCGATCAAAATGATCACTCGTATCAAGGAGTACAGGAGGCATACGTGAATATCTTAGCAAACATCTACAAGGATTCCACAGCTACCTTGGTTCTCCATAAGAAAAGTAGAAAGTTACCTATAAAGAAAGGGGTCAGGCAAGGATACACAATCTCTCCAATGCTATTCACTGCATGATTAGAACAAGTATTCAAGCTCTTAGACTGGGAAGGCTTAGCAGTGAGGATCAACGGCGAATATCTCAGCAACCTTCGATTTGCAGATGACATTGTCCTATTCCGCAAGAGTGGAGACGAATTACAGCAAATGATTGAGGACCTTAATCGAGAAAGTGTAAAAATTGGGTTGAACATGAATATGCAGAAGACAAAGAAAATGTTCAATAGCCTGGCAAGTGAACAAGTATTCAGGATCGCCACTCAACCTCTAGAGTCTGCAAAGGAGTACGTTTATCTAGGTCAATTACTCACAGGGGACCCTGATCACGAGACAGAAATTTAGAGAAGAATAAAATTAGGTTGGAGTGCATATGGCAGGCATTGCCAAATCCTGACTGGGAGCTTACCACTGTCGGCATATGGGGCAGAAACTTGGAGGTTAACAAAGAAGCTCGAGAACAAGTTAAGGAGTGCACAAAGAGCGATGGAACGAAAAATCTTACGACTAACGTTAAGAGACAGGAAGAGAGCGGTGTGGATCAGAGAACAAACTGGCATAGCCGATATTCTAGTTGACATTAAGCGGAAGAAATGGAGCTGGGCAGGCCATGTAATGCGTAGGATGGATAACCGGTGGACCATTAGGGTTACAGAATGGATACCAAGAGAAGGGAAGCGCAGTCGAGGCCGGCAGAAAACCAGATGGGATGATGAAGTTGGGAAATTTGCAGGTGCAAGCCGGAATACGCTAGCGCTAGACAGGGGTAATTGGAGATCGCAGGGAGAGGCCTTCGTCCTGCAGTGGACATAAATATAGGCTGCAGATGATGATTATGACACGTTATGGCGCCTCCTCGCAAGGTATAAACCGCTGCTGAAGAAGCGAATCGTGAGTAATGCGCGCGGCGCGGCTGCAAGCAGGCAACATCGGGCTCAGCAGATCGCTGTGCAGAGAGCAGTACACACGGCAGCTCGCCCTCGACGCCGGGCGGACAGTTCAGATCGTTCTCGTGAAAATGACGCGAAGAGACTTCGCCGCGAACACCCTAAAGTGCATGGTGCCGAAAATGGGGCCCCTATGGAGCCGCTCCTCCAGCTTACGCTGTGACTGTGCTGCGTGTGCCGCGCAGGACTGTGACCTTTTTTATCTATGCTGTTATGATGAGCTGCAATCATTCTGTGAAAATAATGAATGCACTGCAATATTTCTATCGTCACCGTATTTTATTTGCAAATTACTACATCACTGTGCAAAACGCTTCGCAAAAGTCTTGCGGCTTCGAAAAGCAGCCACACTTTAACACTTCGAGCGCCATTGGGACAGTGGTCTTCGGCCACACAAATTACTAGCGATCATGTCCGGTGTGGAGCGAGGTGTGCAAATTACTGTAGATATTTTTTAAAGAATGTGTTTTATTATAGCTTATTCCAGAAAAACAGCATTTTACCTTTTGACACCGCGCTAATTTTCACTGGCGAGCACTGGGGGACGCTACGTGTTCATGTCCCTGATTCATCTGATTAGGCAAAATATTTAGTAAATGCTTCCAAATACTAAATTGCTTGGCTATTTGGAGCGATAATTGTGAGAAAGGGAGCGCTGAAGTCGTATAGGAGGAAAGAAGACTACATGAACAGGAAGGACGCTGGACACGCGCTCAGGTCATTTTCTTCTAGATAAAATGAAATTATCAAAAAGAAAAACAGGAAAATAGGGGGTTAGAAGGTATCCAGACCAACCCGTTAATTGTTTTTTATCGTAGCAAGATGACACAACCAACTGCATGGTCCGCACATCCGAAAAGAAAACGAAAGGAGGGATGAGGAGGAGTTCCACTGAAACGTCAGCGTCTATCAGGAATGGCAAATCTTTGTCCATCAGATGCCAGACGGCAAACTGATACAGAAATCAGCTTAAGAACTAATCTGGTCAGCCCCCGGGATTTCCCACTATGCTCCGCTTGGCGCTTCGGCATCCTCAGAAAGTCGTGACCATTCGTAATCCCAGCAGTGCGCCGACAGGTGCGCGCCGCTGCACAGAGCCTTCGAAGATGTTGAGCGCTCTCTTAATGAGTCTTTAACAGAGCGTCCCGGATGCCGGATATAGATTTTCCGCTCAACTAAGTGGAATCTTGTACACCTCCTTGTTGACACAACGGACACACGGCTTTGCGTATCTATTTTCACACGCCGATTTCATCTTTAGCCCACTTGCAAGGGCACACAGCCGGGATAACCTGTGAGGAGTTGTAAAGACGAGGTCTACTGACTTTAAACGCAATCCCTTTATTGCAATAGCAAAAAAGGGATCGAAGAATTTTCGCATGACATTTCAAACGCTCTGGACAGTGGAAATCAAATTGATGCCATTTTCATAGATTTTTCCAAGGCATTCTACTCTGTTACACATTCAAAACTTCTCCATAAACTTCGCGCTATACTAATAACTCATCCTTAGTTGACTGGATCGCTAGCTTTTTACATAACCGTTCCCAGTATGTCTCGTTTAATTCCTCAAACTCGTCTATAGTAAATGTGTCATCCGGAGTTCCCCAGGGCTCAGTCCTGGGGCCACTTTTGTTCTTATTGTATATAAATGATTTGCCAAACTATTTTTCCGCAAAAATACGCCTTTATGCTGACGACTGCGTGCTTTATAACGTAGTTAATACGAATGCTGATCACATATCACTTAACGATTCATTTGCCCAATTTTGCAGGTGGTGCGACAAATGGCAAATGGATATAAACTTTTTAAAAACAGTCACTTTATCCTTCAGTAAGCGCACCTCTATTTCTTTGTTTAATTATTCGTTTAATGGCTCTTGCCTTGCACCGGTGTCCGAATATAACTACCTTGGCCTCATCTTCACACCTAACATGTCGTGGTCAAGGCATATTTAATACATAAGCAATAAATCATCAAAGAAAATAGGCTATTTAAATCGCACATTGCGAAAAGCTCCACGTGAAACAAAGCTGCTAACATATAAATCGCTCATCCGACCCATTCTCGAATATGGCTGCCCCATCGGAACCCTTACAAGGTATCTGACATTAACACTCTCGAATTAGTTCAAAAGAAGGCAATCCGTTTCATATACCGCCGTTATGACTGGAACTTCTCACCCTCATCTCACATTGTTGCACTAGGTCTACAACCTCTGTCCGAGCGGCGCGATCGTGAATGTCTTAAATTGTTGCATATTCTCATTAACACCCCACGCTACTCATTAACGAACAACTATCTGTCTCCTGCTAAATTGAAACCTACAAGGAATAGCCACAAACTCAACCTTGCACCATTTCAACCGCGCACTAACTTAAAATTTAAGTACAGTTTCTTTCCTCGTACGATTGAAAAATGGAACTTAGTGCCAGGTGAAACTAGGTCGTTACCTTTACAGGAATTTTTATATCACTTAGGTTGATTCATGCTGTGTTTATGTTACTTGTATGTTTTATTTTGTAACAATTCTGATTTTCAAGGTGTTGAAGTTGAGTTGTGCGGACGAATGTTTTGATTTTGTATCTAATGTACACTCCCACTCCTGCGATAGCCCAATTGGGCTCCTGTATGTATAAATAAATAAATAAATAAATAACTAAATAAATAAATAAATAAATAAGTTGTATGGACACTTCAAACGGATTTCTTCAATCGCCGTCGTCGTCGCCGTGAGGTTCTGTATAAATTCCAATGGCGATAAAATCGTCGCCGCGTGCTGTATGCTGTGTGTGCGAGTGAAAGCGCGCGAGGGACACGCGCTTTCACGGAGAGCGAACGCACTGCGGAGAGCAAACGCGACCTTCGCGCGAAAGACCGTTGGAGGATGGGAGGAGGGCGACGTTGTGCTGCGGCACTAGCGGCACAAGGGGAACTGGTGACTCAGTCTCGCACGCGAAAGGATGAAAGCGGGAAAGCAGCGCGGGAGGGAAGGGGGGGTGGCTTCTACTCTGGCCGACACTGCGTACTTGTACTTTGCCCGGCTACGGCGGTCGCCCGCACCATATCGTGAAAGCGATCTGCAGACGGCTCATAGCTTTGTATGCGCTGTGCGTTCACCGCTCAGTTTCCGTTGAAGTGATAGACCACACGAACATTCGCTCGCTGCT